>NW_010538234.1:2433-11679 GCF_000687285.1 Phaethon lepturus | reverse complement strand
CCTGCAGGCCCCCTGCTGACCGAGGACAGCCCCATATTGCCTGGCACCCTGGTCCCCCCAGTATGGGGGGACTTTGTGTGTGCTTGGAAGGGGACAGCAATATGCTGTGGGAGCAGCTTGTCCACTGTTCCCGCTGGGCTGTTCCCCCCTTCCCAATTGTACCCTACATCTGCCAGGGTCATGGGAGATGCTCAGGGACCACTGGGTCGTGTCTGGTCCCCATGTCCCCCATCTCTGCCCAACAGCTTTACCCTGCCCTACTGCCACTGTCTGCCTCACAGAGGCCCATTCCACCCTGATGGGGATGGGAAGGACCCTCCTGCCCCATCCTGGTCATCCCCCTTGTCCTGTCCCTCAGCGAGACAAGGCCCCCAATCTGTCAGGTGGGGACTTCGGCACAGGTCCCGGGATGGGATGAGCCCATGTGCTGAGGACACAGGCAGGGCTGCCTGCACTGCTGGGTGCAGCTGCTAAATGTTTTCCTCTTTTCACAAACACCAAGGTGCAAACTCAGCAATACCATTTCTGCTGCAGGCAGCCCCAGGGATGTCTGGGTGACCAAGATGTGCAGAGTGCACTAAGGGTCTGCTGGTCACTGGGTCCCCACTGCATCCCACCGCACATGGTACGGCCAGGTCCTGGCCTTATTGTGCACCATGCAAACAAGCTGGAGAGTCATGCAATGCTTGGGCATGGTTGCACATGTTGGCCCGGCAGGACAGCTTCAGTGGGGATCTGGGCAAGGGGAAGCCACTGTGGGCAGGAGGATATACTCTGTTGCAGGCTTAGCCCTTGTTTTTTGAGTGAGTGTGCTGTGTTCACACTCCCTGCAACCACAGGGACACATTTCCCCTGGGAACAGGCTCCTATGGCCCCTATCACACAGTAAAGACCCTGCCATCACTTCACATCAGCAACTAAAGAACCCGGTACCATTCTCATGGCCTCTATCATAGCCAGGGTCCTTAATCAGCGGGTTTCTCTAGCCTGCGTCACCCCAGACGCATCCCCGCAGCTGATTGGGGCAACATGAGTAGATGCTAGTTTAATGATTTTTATCACCTAACTCCGGCAAGATTAGTTTAGAAAAATACTCCAATTCAGACAGATGCAAAACAATGCAAGATCACAACAGTGCCGCACTGGACTGATTCACCGTCCTCTTGGGAGGTCAGATAACATTTGAGCCTGCAGATGCCCATTAAGTGACTCTGCTGGGATGAAAGTGTGCAGACTGCGTAGGAAGAGCCCAGCAGAGCCCTGGGGGTGCCCTGGCCCTCCAGCACCAAGGAAGCCCATTAAAGAGCAATCCCAGCACACCGTAACTCCTGCCCTCCCAGGGTCTCCTGGAGACACAGGGGCTCAGCTCATGGCTCCACAGGTCTTTGCTGGGCACATCTCCACTGTGGTGAGGACATGGCATCTGCACATCGTGCAAAGAGAGACGGCTACCTTCTGCTCCCAGGGACACTGCCCACTCCACAGAGGAACGTTATAGCCCCTGTGGAGGCTTTCCCAGCACACCAAGGTTTGCTGCCCTCCATCCCCAAACAGCGCTTCACCCCACTACAACCTGATTGATGCCCAAGTGTCTTGGGCCCTGGTGTGGTCATCAGCTCCAGTCCTCTCTGATACAGCTACTGCATCCTTCACACAGTAAAGATGCACAGCAAACTTGCAGCAGGAGAGCAGTGAAACCTTCTTTTGCTGGGAGAGGGACGACCACACAGGAAGAGTGAGCTTACTTCTTACCTGTTTCCTGGGGTTCTCTGTGGATGTTGGGGTCTGGCTCTTCCTGCCCCTGTGCTGCGAGCAGAGGTGTGAGGACCAGGAGAAATGCCCATCGCAGGGCCATGTTTGCTTACGCTCCCAGGGCAAGACTGAGGTCTCAGCCCCTCTCGCTGCCTCACAGCACACCTGTCTGATTACAAGAGGTGCAAGCACAGAAAGGAAACAGCAGAGAAATCGCATATGGTGCAAGAGGCTTCCTCATTGGAGAGGGAACCTTCGCCAGTGTCAGCACCACTTTTGTTCTGTTCTGTGCACTGAGGCAGCTTCATGCCCCTTTTGCAACCTTGCTGCTCTCTGAGCAATCCTCTGAGAACCACAGTTTTCAGGTTTTCTGGCAGGAGTAGCTACTAGCCACAAAACCTGGGTTGCCTCCTCTCCTGGCACAGCTATCAGCAGTCCCAGAAGGACTTGTGAGCAGTGTTGGTTCATGGTCCTCTGGGACTGGGGTTTTGCAGGAAGATGTAGCTTCCATACATACGTGATAGTCAAGCAGACTACATCAGGGAAGACAAATGCCATCACTCTGAATGTCCCCCCCTTCCTTCTTTCCCCAGCTTTATATTCTTCAGGCTGAATAACCCCAACTCTCTTGGCCTGTCCTCATAGGAGAGGTGTTCCATCCCTCTGATCATTTTGGTGACCTTCCTCTGGACCTGCTCCAACAGGTTCATGTCCTTCCTGTGCTGAGGGCTCCAGAGCTGGACGCAGTACTTCAGGTGGGGTCTCATCAGCGTGGAGTAGAGGGGCAGAATCACATCCCTTGACCTGCTGGCCACGCTTCGTTGGGTGCAGCCCAGGATATGGCTGGCCTTCTGGGCTGTGAGTGCACATTGCCAGCTCATGTCCAGCTTTTCCATCCCACCAGTACCCCCAAGTCCTTCTCGGCAGGGCTGCTCTCAATCCCTTCATCCCCCAGCCTGTACTGATACCAGGGGGTGCCCCAACCCAGGTGCAGGACCCTGCACTTGGCCTTGTTGAACCTCATGAGGTTCACACGGGCCCATTCCTCTAGCTTGTCCAGGTCCCTCTGGATGGCATCCCATACCTCAGGCATGTGAACCGCACCACTCAGCTGGTGTCATCTGCAAACTTGCTGAGGGTGCACTCGATCCCACTGTCTATGTCATTGTTGAAGATATTTAAGAGTACTGGTCCCAATATGGACCCCTGAGGGATACCACTTGTCACCGATCTCCACCTGGACATTGAGCCGTTGACCACTACCTTCTGGATGCAACCATCCAACCAATTCTTCATCCACCCAACAGTCCACCCATCAAATCCATATCTCTCCAATCTAGAGAGAAGGTTGTTGTGGGAGAACGTGTCAAAGGCCAAATTCATTCACTACTTCCCATCGGCAATCAGGTGTTCAGCCACTTCCAGGGAAGCAGGACTCCATCACGCATAACATTTACTTGGGAAGACAAATGCCATAACTCTGAACATCCCCCCACCTCCTTCTTCTTCCCCCCAGCTTTATATACTGAGCATGATGTCATATGGTATGGAATATCTCTTTGGCCAGCCTGGGTCAGCTGTCCTGGCTGTGTCCCCTCCCATCTTCCCGTGCACCCCTTGCCTTCTTGCTGGCAGGCCAGCATGAGAAGCTGGACAGTCCTTGACTGCCTAGCAACAACTCAAAACATGAGCACATTATCAACATTTTCTCTTCCCAAATCCAAAACATAGCCTCACACTAGTTTCTATGAAGAAAATTAACTCTATCCTGGCTGAAATCAGAACAAGGCTGTTCTTCGCTCTCTTTTTTGTTTGTCTTACTGAGCTTTTACATCTTACCTGACTGATACTATTTTTTGTCATCTAGACATGACTTCAGCTGTTTGAAGGGGGCCTCTCTATTTCAAATAACCTCTGGCCCTGGCAGTTAGCCCTGCTGGTTCCTCTCTGCCTTTTGATACCACGAGCCCTGAAAGGCTGCCTTAAATCTTTGCAGGTTTGCTGGACACTTTGTGACCATGCTGCTTCTCTTAGTTTCATTTTATCCAAGTTTCCTCATTTCATGCATTTCCCCTTTCTGAAGTTGAACAAGATGCCACTGGACTTTTCAATATTTGTTGATTATACAGGGTCATGGAAATGAAGCATGTTGTGGCTGTCAGCAGTGGGCAGTCCTTTGCTGAGAGTGTTCTCAGCCCAGTCCTGCACAGAGCTCAGTTCCCCATCTTCCTCCCTGGACTTTTGGTGCACATGGAGGAGCCACACACTGAGACCTTGCTTGCCTCTGCCTGGTGTTGCAAACCAGCCATCGGGGTGCTTGAAGACCAACACCAGTAGTACTACATCCTGCCTCTTCCTTTTGGTTGGGATCCCTGTTCCCAAAGGTGTATCTATCTGTGGTGCAAAGGGGTCTGCATCCATCTTCTAAAGTGGGGATCCCATTGCTGGGGCCACACCTTAGAGAAAGGGCTCCTGCCCTCCTGCCTGTGTCTGGAAGTCGGTGCTTGCAACCACATGTGCTACTCCCCTGCACAATGCTCTCCAGGAGTAGCACCTGGCTTACCAGTCCTCACCTAAAACTCCCCTATGCTATCATCCATGGACTGTGTGCAGCTGCTGGTACACAGAGACTGGCTCTTGTCCTGCAGTGAGCGTGTCCCCATGAGCACCACAGCAAGGGGAAACAGGGGTTCTGGACTGTGAAAGTCGCTCATGGGCAATGATGCCACTAAAGTTTGTTCAGAGGAAACCTCCTGGGTTTCATTGTACAGATGGGAGCACCGAGGCAGAGAAAGAGCCGGCAAAGGGGCCGAGGAAGGAAGTCTGCATGGCAGACACCAATTTCACCGCTGAGTTCCAGGATGGTGCCGCAACTGCAGCGCTGTCCTTCCTCTGGCGGAAAGGGAACTGGGCTGCGCCCCAGCATCTGGTCCTGCCTCAGCACTCCTGGGCTACTGCCACAAGCAGAGGACACACTGACCAAGGACCTGGGAAGCAGCTCCTGTGACCCCGGGCTGGGACAGCCACCATGCAGGGAGCTGGCATGTCCCCGGGCATGTCCAACCATCAAACCAACACCACCATGCCCACTAAACCATGTCCCGAAGTGCCACGTCCACACGTTTTTTGAATACTTCCAGTGATGGTGACTCCACCCCCTCCCTGGGCAGCCTGTTCCAATGCCTGACCACTCTCTCCGTAAAGAGAGTTTTCCTGATAACTAGTCTAAACGTCCTCTGGTGCAACTTGAGGCCATTTCCTCTCATCCTATCGCTACTTACTTGGGAGAAGAGACCAAGACCCACCTTGCCACAATCCCCATGCAGGTAGTTCTAGAGAGCAATAAGGTCTCCCCTCAGCCTCCTCTTCTTCAGACTAAGCAACCCCAGTTCCCTCAACCACTCCTCATAGGACTTGTTCTCCAGACCCCTCACCAGCTTCGTTGCCCTTCTTTGGACACGCTCCAGCACCTCAATATCCTTCTTGTAGTGAGGGGCCCAAAACTGAACACAGTATTGGAGGTGTGGCCTCACCAGTGCTGAGTACAGGGGCAGGAGCACTTCCTTCCTCACCCTCGCAAACGCCGCCTGGGCACACTGCCGGCTCATATTCAGCCGGCTGCCAACCAGCATCCCCAGGTCTTTTTCCGCCAGGCGGCTCTCCAGCCTCTCTTCCCCAAGCCTATAGCGTTGCATGGGGTTGTTGTGACACAAGTGCAGGACCCTGCACTTAGCCTTATTAAAGCTCATACAGTTGACCTTGGCCCATCGATCCAGCCTGTCCAGATCCCTCTGCAGAGCCCTCTTACCCTTGAGCAGATCAACACTCCCGCCCAACATGTATCGTCTGCAAACTTACTGAGGGAGCACTCGATCCCCTCACCCAGGTCGTCAATAAAGATATTGAACAAGACCGGCCCCAGAACCGAGCCCTGGGGAACACTGCTTGTGACCGGCCACCAGCTGGATTTAACTCCATTCACCACAACTCTCTGGGCTCGGCTGTCCAGCCAGTTCTTTACCCAGTGAAGACTAGGGCCCTTCATCATGGGGAAGCCAGCCCAGGCACAATGTTGTGAGCAGCATCAACCCAGCTAAGGCACCAAATACTGGTATGGCCTTTCATTAACACTGTTCCCCACCTGACGCGCAGTGGGCAGCATGAACATGGCATGGAAGGGGTTGACTGGCGTTGCCTCCACTGAGGACCCTAGGACCCCCCTTGTGCTCGTACAGAACACTCACTCCCTCCCCACCCCACGACACTGCTCAGCAAGACCAGAAACCCTATACCAAGGGGAGCACCACCCCTCCCTCCCCATCTCCCCTTTTCTCTCTGGGAGCACCCCCCTGCTCTACCTGCTGAGAGCAGTGCTCCCACCTCCAAAGAGCATCCCTAGCCCAGTCAGGGGCCCTGCCCTCACCGCCTCCCCTCCTGCCCCCTAGACACTGGCTCCCTGCTCAGCGTGGAGGACACAGGGCCATCCCTCAAAGCACCCATCTCCACACAGGGTGGCTCTACCCATCCTGGACCTATGTAACATTGTACATCCATGCTCCTTCCTCACGATGCCACATACCCTTCTGCTCCGCACACACACAGTACCCTGTCCCCCTCCCCTGGCCGTGGCCAGGCACAGCCCCAGCCCTGCAGCACGGCAGTGCCAGGCCACTTGGCCTGGTACAACCCACCAGGCACTGCTATTACACGTTAGGACAGGGCTGCTCCAGTGTGGGGGAGCCTACCTTGCAGCCTCCCTTCAAGCCGCAACGCAACTCATTAGCCCAGCCTTGCAGAGACCTTGACAACATATGGTGCTCCCACCCCTGTGGCTGATGATGCCAGGGATGCTGAAGGCTGCAGACTGCACTGTCACCCCTGGGGAGGGGAACGGCCAGCATCCTGCACCCTCCAGTGTGAGACTGAGCCATGCAGGGGGGCAGCACTGCCCTGGCAGGGACTGCTTGGGTTCCTGTTATGTAAGAGTCCATGGCCTATAGGTGCTGGAGATGGCGTGGGGTGGAGGGGGCTCAGACGGTCCCTGGTGTGGCTGCATGCACGGCGATGCCTGGCAATATGAGGTGCAGCTTGCAGAAGGCCCCGGGGCAGAGTCAGCCTTTGGCAGCTGCACGAGGAGGAGCAAGAAGGAACCACCTATGGTTACTGTATTCTGTAATGGTAAGAAACTATCAAGAAGCTGTGTCTGTTCCTCTGGCAGGGTGGGCTTCCCCAGATGGGCCTCAGCAGCCCACGGTACTGTGATTGGCCTCCCAGCCATGTCAACAGTCCTTGTCCTCCAGGTGAGTGACATACATGATGGGCACCAGTCCCTTCTCGGAGCCGAGGCTGCACTGTAGCCAGTCACTGGCCACCTTGGAGATGACCTGCAGGATGTCCCCCTTGTTGAAGCTCAGCTGTCCTGCCTTGGTGGCAATGTGATGGCAAAGAGCTTTCACCTCACTGCAGGCAGAGGGACAGGAGAAAGGGTTAACTTGCCACAGCACGCTCATCCCACTGAAGCCCAGGGACCACCTTGGGCACAGAGGAGCAAGGAAAACACCCCCTGCCTCCCTCCCCAACCAGGCTCTCAGCTGCCTCCCAGCTCCCCATCGCCTGCAGATTGCAGAGTTGGGGTGGACGAATGCACAAGCTGTGTTGCTGCCCTGATCCATCCCCCGGTCCATGAGTACAAAGGGGGCCAGGTGAACCGTAACAGGCAGAGCTGTGCAAATCCCAACCCACCATGTCCCAGCACCTGCAGGATGGCCACGTGGCACCGCTCACCAGGGAGGGTGGGCAGACAGCCCCCAGGCTCGCGATGCCTCGGGGGGCACTTCAGGTGGCTCTGGCTGGGGCAGCTCTGGCTCAGGGGCTGCTTCTTGCCACATGCTTGCCCCGACCGTCTGGGCCACCAGCTGGAACATGGACTTGTCCAAGCTCAGCCAGACAGAGGGCAACCTGCAAGACAGAGATAGAAGCAGGTAGTGGCAGGGAAGTATACCTTGGCTGCTCGCATGCCAAGGTCATGCCTTAGAGATCGGGCTCCTTGCAGCTCGGGAGCCCTCAGCACAGGAAAGACATGAACCTGTTGGAGAGGGTCCAGAGGAGGGCCACAAAAATGATCAGAGCTATGGAACATGGTTTAGTGGGCATGGCAGAGTTGCCTTGATGGTTGGACTTGATGATCTTAAAGGTCTTTTCCAACCTTAATGGTTCCGTGATTCTGGCCGGGAGGGCTCAGCATCCTCCAGACACACCATGGCCTAGACTGGGAAGGATATTTCCAGTGTCCATAGAAGCAAGAAGGGTGCAAATGGAGAGGCAATACGGGCATGGCACAGCTACATGGGGCAACTGCACGCCTCCTCCTCACCTGTTGTGAGCAACAGGGATGGCTCCATGTTTTGCTCTCACTTAGTATGTGTTTTTGGGAGGGATGAGGTGATGATGGGGGTGGTGCAGCAGGGGTCCTTCCTGTGGAGAGGGGGCTTAGGAGCTGAGGCAGTGGTAGAGCTCAGGCAGAAGATTGAGCAAGGGTAGGAGCCAAGGAGGGAAACGGTGGTGTGGGTAGGCAGGCAGTCACGGCTGGGCAGGGGTGACAGGCCTCTCCGTTCACACACTGCCTCTGATGTACCACCATGGTGTAGCCCAGTGGTTGGCTGTTGACCTGACTTCCACCTGCACTGCTGCAACCCCAGGTTAACCAGCCCTCCCAAGCCCCATCCCTACCTGTTAGGCTGCCTGGGTTCTTTTTGCACCTTCCTGGACCCAAACAAGTGTCCCCACTTGATGGTCTGGCTGCCCTTTGATGCACTAATGCTGCTCTCCTCTTGGGGGGCTGCTACTGCTACTCCCACTCTTTGCTGAGTCCCAGTCTCCTTTTCCTTGCTGTGCTTCAGCTCTGTAAGCACCGAGTCTGGGGGGCTGCCCATCCAGAAGGGCCAGCTCCATTCCTTCACCTCTTCGCCGACTGGTACCTGCTGGGGCTTTTCCAAGGGCTCTTCCACAGCTTCAGGACTTGGCTTGCTGGCAGCCTTGGGCCTCTCCTCAAAGCTACCCTCAGCCTCTGCACCCTCCACCACCACTTTGGGGGGGGGTGGTGCCTTGCAGGTCTCCACTGACCTGGGCACAGCATTCAAAGCTGCCGCCTTCTTCTCATAGCGGATTAACTTTGAGCCTTCGGCCGAGCCCTCGATGTAAATCTGAGAGCTCTGCATGAGCTCGTACCACCAGTCCGCCTGCTTGTCCTTCTTCCCCTCCCACGTGCTCTCTCGCACCTTCTTCTGCTCTTCCTCCCTGTTGCCATCTCTGCAGGAGGCCCCCACCCCCTTGACCCTCTCACTCTCTGCTTGCTGGGGGCTGTGGCCTGGTGAGATGTCATCATCTCTGGCACCCACTTTGCATGCTTCATGGGAGGTGCTGCAGTCATAAGGATCCTCACTGATGTCCCGTGTCCGCATCAGCTGCAGGGTGGAGTGTGTGGAAAGCAGCAGG
>NW_010538234.1:0-2337 GCF_000687285.1 Phaethon lepturus | reverse complement strand
GAGGGGGAGCAGGGAGAGAGGCTGGAGCAGGAGCAGGAGCTCCTCGAAAAGAGTCTGGCACACGCTATGAGACAGGCACAAGAAGCCTACTGGCTGGTAGTGTGCCAGGATGATATCTGTAGGGCAAGAGACATTTAATTAGATGAGAGGCCTTTGCCACCTTTGTCAAGCCACCAAGAAGCTGCTGAAGCTATGGGGAAAGGAGTTGGACACTAGTTTTTGGTCACAGCTGTGACTACAGTGTGAGGCTCAGCACTGGGTCAGGGAGCACCAGATGCTCTGTGAGCTCTGGGCAAACTGGCCCAGGTCCCGGTTCCAGTTGCGCCTGCAGCCAGGAACTGTCTGTTAGACTATCCACCAGGATGACCTCTGCCACAAATGCCATGGGAGTAGGGTGCAAATAAAGAGCATCAAAGAGGGTTGGCACACATTAAGATTCTCTTTCCCACCTCCTGGAGATGAACAAGGAGCTGCCAGATCTGGCCAGTACCAGTCCCCTGCAGAGAGAGAGGTGTCAGGGACAGATGAATACAGTCTTTCCAGGGATCTGGCTGGGCTGAATTGTCAATCCTAACAAAATGAACTAGCATTTCTACCTGCAGCATTCATCTTTCACTTCTTTTGACCACATCCGCAGTGCCCCCCACCCAGCTTTGTTGTCAGCTCTCACTCCCAGGGAGAGAATTGGGAACAGGATTTGTGTCCATTTGGCTCCAGTGAGATAACAAACTTACTTACACCATAGAGAGGGCTTGCACCTTATATACAACCCCTTTGCCTAGTCTTCTGCGTCCTGACAGCCCTAGCTATTGCTCACACTTCCAGCTCTTAATGATGGCTTGAAACAGATGATTTTCTTCTGCTCCAGAAAAACAGGGTGCTTTCTCTTGCCACATTGCTCAGTACAAAGGCAAGTCTATTTTCCTATCTGCTCCAGAGAGAAGTGCTGACTGCATACACAGACCCGAGAAATGTCAGCTGTCAGCCCCCAAACCTGCCAGAAGATACTGGGCTGGACTTCTTGCAGTGCATGGGGCCCTGGGCTGAGCACAGGCTGAGCCAGCAGCACTCTCAGGGGATCCAGCAGGTCAAGGGTGTCTGTAGCACTGTGCACTTAGCACTCAGTCATGCTGCTTCTAAGCAACTGGCAGCTTGGTCATTGCTGCTGAGTTGTCTGTACACTCCAGAAACATTTCTGGTTGGAAAAACAGATACATTCAGCAAAAGCTGCTTTTCATTTGTCAGGAGGTTTTCCTTTCCATTTCCCATGCCTGAAGGGTTTCAGATAAGTGTTCATACCTCCAGCCATATGAAGCTCTCAGGCACTGGACAGGGAATGCAGAAATTTGGGGAGGGTTAGATCTGGTCTCCTGCAGGTAGATTGAGGGATCTGCATTGGAGGTGATAACCTTGGGTACTAGCTGCAGCTGGGAAGGACATGGCTGGCCAGGCTCTCCACAGCTCAGGTGGAGGGAGCTGCATGGAGCTTTGACTTCCACCTTGCTCCCTTTAGCAGAGCAGCCCTCCAGCAACACGTACACCGGGACTGTGTATAGTCTAGTCCTTCAGCTCAGAGCAGAGGAGAGCAGCCTAGGCTGAGAGATCGAGACACGCGTGCCCCAGAGTTTAGATCTGTGCTCTACATTGTGCAGAATTTGACCCCCACTGCAGCTCACAACCCTCAGGCTCTTACCTTCATGGTTATAGAGGTGGTTGAACCAGAACTCCAAGGACCGGATACTGCAAGAAGGGAAAAAAAGCAGGGAAAGAAAGAAAAAGTGAAAATCAACACACCCCATTCATCCTAGCTGTTCTACAAGAAGTGTGGCTGGAAAAGGGCATTTACACAGCATAGCCCTGTGAACCTCAAGACCTAGTGAAAGGACAGTGGCTCACTCCCATCAGCATGCACTGACCACAGCGACCCAGCCTGTCACAGAGCCAGTTTTCTTTACATGAGGCATTGTGCAACCATAACCCCTAAAAATCATAGAATCATAGAATAGTTTGGGTTGGAAGGGACCTTTAAAGGTCATCTAGTCCAAGCCCCCTGCAATGAGCAGGGGCATCTTCAACTAGATCAGGTTGCTCAGAGCCCTGTCCAGCCTGACCTTGAATGTTTCCAGGGATGGGGCATCTACCACCTCTCTGGGCAACCTGTGCCAGTGTTTCACACTCTCATTGTGAAAAATTTCTTCCTTATATCTACTCTGAATCAACCCTGGTTTAGTTTAAAACCACTACCCCTTGTCCTATCGCTACAAGCTCTGCTAAAAAGTCTTTCCCCATCTCTCTTATAAGCCACATTTAAGTACTGGAAGGCTGCAATAAGGCCTC
>NW_010538233.1:38144-38406 GCF_000687285.1 Phaethon lepturus | reverse complement strand
TCACCCCCCGCCGCCCTTTGTCAGCCTCCTTCCCCTGCGGGTTACCATCCGTTCCCGCGCCTCTCCTCCTCCCGCCTGGCACGCTCCCCACCACCACTTTTCTGCCTTTTTTTTTTATTGTTGTTTGGGGGTTTTTTTTTGTTTCCCTCCCTCCTCGCGTCCGTTTTCTTAAAAACACAGGCCAGCACCAACCCCAGGCTCTCCCTGCCAGGTGCTCAGCAGAGGCTGCGGGGCCCCAGACCCCCCCCCCTTGAGGCTTTCC
>NW_010538233.1:36831-38031 GCF_000687285.1 Phaethon lepturus | reverse complement strand
AGCCTGGGCCGCTGCCCTGCGTCTTAATAATGGGCAAGTGGGAAAGAGGAAGAGCCAAGAAAGCATCACTTAGAGGCTTCCTCCTGGTGACTGCCCTTCACATTTCCTTCACAATGCTTTATTGCCAACCAAAGCTTCCATCTCATTTTATAAAATGAAGGTGAGAAGGCTGCAGGAAGGCGGTCAGCTGCCACAGGGTTGCCAACAGCCGAGTAGCATGGCAAAGTCTTGCTGACACGGGATCTGTAAGAAGCCTGCAACCCATTTGCCTTGACGATGATTTATGAAAGCCTTCCATGTTTCGTAACCGAGAGTCTGTAACACAAAGTTATTTCAGGACGAGTGAGGAAGCGCGTTAAAGTTTCTTTGGCAAACTAAGCCTTACCCACCCAGCTACACAGCGTCTCAAAACCGGCGTGCAAACCGCCTGCCCTCTCTGTAACCCGCACCCGGCCGCTTCCCTTTCTCCCAGAGCCAAAAGACAACCCGGGCTCCCCAGATCCTGCAGTCGGTTCCCATTTTTTTCCTCGGGAAAACAGGTACCGAGACCCCTCTAGCGGCAAAGACGTCAGTAGCAGCGATCCCCGCAGCCGCGGCGGGGGGGCCGCCGGCTCCCACACCCCCCGTGGGATTCCTGCCAGGAGCTCTGGGGACGTGGCTGAGGCCAACTTGCTTTTCCAGGTTTTATTTTTGTAATGACGGCTTGCTCCATGTGAGAAGGAACGAGCTTTAAACCAAGCTTCAGCACTAACTTACTAATCTGTAAATTGCCACGTGACAAACATAAAAACAGGACCGGCATGTCACTGCTCTTTGGCCTTTGGCCAGATATTTCGTGTCACACATTTTAAAGGTTGATAATAAAATGAGGAAAGCAGAAAGTTCTTTTATCTTGTGGATTAGGTCATAAAACCAGGCTGATACCTGGGATGTCGGAAAATACTGTGGTAATATGGTAAACATCAAGATTGTACTAATAAATTGTCCACTCGCAGAGTACGTGATGTTTTGAAGTGGCATTTGCTTGTCTCTTACATGTTTGTTTTTTCCACTCCTCCTGCTAGATCCTTCTTTCTAGTACTTGCCTCCTTTTAGTCTGTTATATCTTCATTTTTCCCTCCATGATCTAACACTGTCTTGCCCTCATGTCTCTCCAGCAACTGTCGTAAACCTGTCTCGTAGGATCGGTGAAATACAATG
>NW_010538233.1:0-36800 GCF_000687285.1 Phaethon lepturus | reverse complement strand
GAAAGAGGTAAATAACCTAAAAGATTGAAAAAACCCTCATTCTGCTGAGAGTTTGCAGGCAGGAAAGACCTTTCATAATTAATTTTCAATTATCTTTGTAACTATAGATCTGGATAAAGCAAGAGAGGAATCTCTTCAGAGAATGACTACTCCAGGTATTCCAATAATTGCAAATGAAGTATTTGCTGTCCAAAGTCAGTGAGTCTGAACATGTCTGATTATGAACATGTGTACCTTTGAAGGACAGGCAATGGTTGATAATCTTTGTGATAATAGCAGGTATGAGGTTGTGTAATCTCAATTTCCACAACACTGAAAGGTAAATTAATAAAGTGAAATGTACTGTAGATTAAAAGTAACTCTCTCACATTTCAAGACAGGATGGCCTTTTTCTTGTTAATAGCAAAGAACATAGAAGCCATGAAATTAGAGAGGAAATTATTAGATCAAAGGGGAAGTAAATTTAAAAGAAACAAAAGTAGCCTTGTTATGTGTAAAACGTGCAAAGTGAAGACAGTGCTCTCAAATCTATTTTATAGAAACTGTGAACAGATTTTGTCCTCGTCTAATTTGTGCAGAGTCCATATATATTCATTACTAATAGTGGAAATACTCAGATAACATGAATAAGCTTTAAACTGTAAACTAAATACTCTTTTCAATGTAGACTATTCCTGGGCATTCCACAAGTGCATGCTTCATATAAGCCTGATAAAAACCTTCCACTTCACACTCCCTATGGAACTAAATGTAGTGCCTGCTTGCATGATACCTGCACTTTTATGAGAAGTCCCAGCTTCCAAAAGTTTTGAGGACCTCAGAAAAATCATATTTCCCTATGTATGACCTCAGAAACCCCCCATGGATTGACACTGCCATTGACTCTAACAGTGACTTGCAAAGGAAAAATACCGAACTGTATGCTTTGTATTACATGTGTGAAAGATCTGAAAGCTCTTCTGGTTTTCATTCCTGGGGAAGATTCCTTGAAGCTTTCCTTGCTTCTAGATTGGTTCAATGCAGTTTTTACTGACAGAGTTTAAGTGTTTGGTTTTGGGGGCATTTTTCTGGCCTGTTTTTTTAAATGAAGAGATTAGGGAGTTTGTGAAAGAACAAACCAGTACTCAGTCTATACCTAAATTCCAAAGAAGTGACAGCCTACCTCATGCTAAAGCCCAGCTAACAACACAATTTTTGAAACAACATTAAACTCACTGTGGAAGAGACTGTTGTACTCCAAAACCTGATAGGTTGTGGAAGCCCAAAGTAATAGTTGGAAGATTAAAGGAACCCAAAAGCATTGCTGCTTGTTTCCAAAGAATTCTATGAAAAGATCTGAAAAGTTTCTCCAAACTTTTAGTGTGTTAGGTTCTGTATCCTAATTATCCACTGTCATACTTCTGCATGGTAGGGTTCCTATTCAAGCTAGAGCTTACACACATTTTGTTCTCCAATAACCAAAAATAAGTAAATACCATGGAATTACAGCAAGTGATAAGTCTTACAGCCCAAGACCTATTGAACCCAACAGAAAACTAAGTGAAATTACATTTGGAAGTAATTCTCTTTCACAGTGTAATTCTGAACCTGCTGATGTGCAGGTACATGCACAATTTCATTGTCACATGAACTCTGGTGGAACGACCTGTTTTGGTAAAATTGTAGGTATGAACAGGATGAGGACCTGCATTTGGAGAGCCATCAGTGCAAGCCATAGTGACTTTGACAGCTGAGGACATGTCTATGCTGCTTCTGTGCTATGGAGTGGCCTCTGGTGTGGTCTTGGTTCCCCAGCCGACTGGTGTGTACTGGTTTGTGTCCTTATTTCAAAACGAAGGCTCTGTGGAGCAGGCAGGCCACCTGCCTACTGCAAAGTCATTAGTCTCATAGCTAACTTGTAATGACTTTGTGAAGGCAAGGCAAATCCTAGCTGATAAATAGATTTTTATGTTCCCATGCAATAAAAGCAAGCAGAAAGTCACCCTTCCCCCTGACAGCAGGATGAAAACCTAGAAATAACAAATAAAGGACAGCGGGCAGAACTGCCCTGCTTTCCTTCAAGAAGCCAGATTTTTCCCTTTTGACCAAATTGCTTATTGCATATCTAAGTATCCACACATATTTAACATCCTGGTTTCCTCTCATTCAGCTTTAGACATAGCAGGCACTTTCATTGTGGAGGTGAAGACCTCTGCTTAGAACTTCTTTCATTTTACTGACTTGGCAGAATGCTTCCTGCTGCAGAAAAAGAGATCTGAAATGCAAGTATAGATGAAAAAAAAAAAAGGTAGGTCACTAGATAGGGCCTGTAGCGACATGAATCTCTGCATCAGCCTGGCTTACTCAGTCTAAAAGAAATTCATCTAAGGCAGACAATCATTTATACCTCTGTCTTCCACCTGTTGATGTCTCCGTTATGCAGGAGCCATTTCACACGAGCCCTCCTAAAAGAACCTGGCCTGAAATCAGTGCGCCTTGAGTCTCCTCCGCTGCAAGCCCTCCCCATCCAATACTACAGCCAAGCTTCATGTTGACTCCTAGTAGCCAAAGCTCTGTAGATGGCTGCAGTACAATCCTTAAGGCCCTTCTGGTTTTGCAGTGACGGCATCTCAGATTATGTTTATGGCATCTGGCATAATCCGCTATATCTGCCTGCTGGGTTATTACAGCAGAGTAGCGGTGCCTTACTGTGCGCCATAAACTTTCGCCTAGCGGGGAGGACAGGAGTTTGAAACTAATTTATTTCAGGATGAAAACTGGCAGTTATTATTTCAGTGTGAGTGTAGATAGCTTGGCAAAAAAATTGGGGTTTAATTAATTATGCAAATTAGAGGAAAGTAAAGATGTTTGGCCCACTGCTTTGATTATGCAATAGGTATAGAAATATAATGATGTTCTGCACAAGACAGCAAGACGTATGACACAGAGATTTAGTGTTGTCAAAGACCTAAAATGCTAATCCTTCCTTTGATGTTTATATTGCTTAGCTGGAAAGGGAGGAAATGCATTATTCATTCTTTGATGTTATGAAAGGCAAAGGCAAAGTGTATAAATAATCCATATTTATACACTCTCCACAGTACTTGGAAATTTTACTCAATATAAGCACAAACCGTAATAAGAAAAATAAACCAAAATATCAATAAATAGCACATGCATACTGTATTTGTGTATGAATAAATTATGTGAGCCATAATGGTTGCAACAGCAGGTGGTGGTGTAGTTCAAGACTCTCCGTGATATCTCACTTTTTTCCGCATACTCCGAAGAAGAAGGTTTGAGACCCCTAACACCTGGTGCCATTTTTAGGTCTGCACCTTTAATTTGTGAACAAACTAGCGTCATCTATTGAATTTTATTAGCTCTGCAAAAAACATAGAGCAAATAGGCTCGTCATCGCTTGTGAGTGCTAAACCTGCTGCTATGACTAATTTATGAACGTTCATCCTATTTGTTCTTTCATCTTTCTTCCTGTCTCATACATCCTATTTTAATTAAATCTCAGATTGAGAGTTTGCAGGGGCAGAGAATTTCCTTGTTATGTTGTTTTCAAAGTTTTTTATACAGTGGAGCTCTAATCTGTAATTGGAAGCTGATAAAGATTTTGAAATTACTAGAGTCAACTATGTAACTGCCATTAGACCTGGTTAAAAAAAAAAAAATTTCCAGAAAAATTTCTGGTGAAATTGAACTTTAGTGTGTTTTTCCTTTCTTAATAATAAGCAGCAACTTTCAATTCCTTTGCTTTAGAGAACAGAATTTAAAAATCCAAACTACTTGCAGTATAATTCTCCTTTACATTGTGATCAAGCTCTTACTTTGGAACATGGCAGCAATTCGTTTAAATGTTTCCAGGGATAGAACTCAAGACTACTAAATATTTAAGCAGGTATCTAATTTTTTACCGAACCATAAACACTCATAATTTTGGACAGTGAAGCCTCTTCTTGGTCCAGGCAACAAGTATCAGACAAGTCCAACATACACAGGAAAAGAGGAATTTTCTCCATGTTCCTGTACCACCTTTCTCTGAACAGAATGGATCACATTTTGGCGTGAAGATCACATTTTAGTGTGAAAGTAGCGTAAAAGCTACTCTCAACCTCTCTTCTATAACTACTGGACACAATAGCACTACCACATAATTTGGTGTAGGTGAAAAGGTGGAAAAACAAGAATAGAAACAATTTTGAAGAACTTAACAACAATCAGTCTCTTTTTCTGAGTATTCTGATTCTCATGTTACTATATACTAACAAACTCAATACGAAATACGGGCCTACTGGTACTAAACTGAGATTTTCTTATAGAATCGTTCCAAGTAGATCATACTTAAAATGAAGCTCCATGACACACACTACATAGCTTTTATTAACCTTTGGCCTTTTATCTAGACTGACACTTAAATGATTTTTTTCCTCATAGTTCAACATTTCCTCTTTCTCAAACCTACAGTAAAGTCATCATGTTGAATTCACAGCTTCCCAATTATCATGACAATGCAGTGATATCAAAGCCTCAGCTTTACTCTTTCATTAAGATGGAAGAAAGCGCGGGGCTCAGAGCAGAGCTGCTTTAACTCTTCTGTCACTTTTTTCCTTGTATGTGAATTTTATGCAAACCTATGAAGATGTAATTAATTTATTTCCTATTCTAGCATCCTCACTGCATTTCTTCATACCGACAAATTTTGGCTAATGGATTTGTTTGACAACTGTTCAATGCAAAAATGTATTCAGATACTCAAAATTCACAAATAGAGGTGGAGCTGCATGATTTGTTATCTAGAGTCATGTATTATGAGCCTTTAGAAAAGAAATCGGCAGTTGTCCAAAATAAATTTTATTTCAGCTACAGAACTGAAAATTGTGTTCATCAGACTCTTGCAAAAACAAGGCTTTGCTCATTTATTTGTCAAAAGTAAATTAGTCAAAATATCTATTTAGAAGTTATTTACTTCAGATGTTCATGAATTATTTATCTCATTATTTCCCCTGTTTAACTGTGATACCAGATTCTCTTAATTAGCTACAAGTATTTTAAATGGTAGAGGGGCAGCTACGAGAGGACAATTCCCATCTTAATGTGTTTTTTATTTATAAATGTTTTTCTGCCCCTTTATAAAATTCTGTCTAAATGTAATTTTGTGTACTTTGCAATTTACTAATATAGGCTGGGGGAGCCTCAAGCTTGGCTTTTTTATTCTTAAAGATGTTCAGATGTGCATGCTTTGTATTACATATGTAGACAGAAATCCTACAGGCTATAATGGTTTTGCAGTTGGGTTCTTTTTTCTTCACTTATAGAATCAGAGGTTAAATGTAGAGATTTTGGATGTTTCACTGGATCAACATACCATTCAGCTATGTAATGCAATTTCCTAAAGACCTACTGATATTAAGCATGCTAGATTCCAGATGAAGGCATTTCTCTTCTCTACATTTTTACCTAAGAGATAAAATCAATATATGGCTCCACATTTGTCCCTTAATGCTTGGACTGAAACCTTGCCTCTCTGCTGAAGGTAGTAATAGTTTTTCTCACTGGCTCCAAAAACACCAGTGTTTCACCCTTCATTTCCCTGCTGGATACTGCTTTTCCCTTTAAGCTACCATGTATCATAAAAAATGATGGTCTTTGGAAACTCTAATGCACCACAGTAAAAATTGTAATGCCACAAGGCAATGTCAATATATATTTCTATGCAGTAGTGGGAGGAGGAAATAACCAGGAGAGACAAATGTTCCTACTCACAAAGCTCAGAGTTTTTCTTGTATTCAAAATGAAAATATATCCTTTCAAGCAATAAAACCCCCATACACCTGCTTAGTACCATTCCACCAAGGGCAACCGTCAGGTAAACTCAGGTTTACTGACAAATCTATTCTTCCTAGTTCTCAGTTGCAAAGAAGGTTAGAAATGGGATTTTGAGCTCTAACAGATTTGTGAGAAAGAGGCCAGTATCAAAGATGTTCTGCAGATTTTAGGTATTGAAGAATGATCCTGGGGAATCCTAGATTTTATGAAGTTCAACTTTATTCTAAGATATAGCATCATGGATTGCCTTGCTTATTGTGTTCAGTTTTCCTGAGCATCTATATTCTGCCTGAGATCCTTTGCTGTAGTTTTAAAACATCCAGTCCAAAATATATAAGGGATGATATATGATGGAGTTCTACCAAAAAGTTAAACAAAACCCTGCCTGTATCCTGCAACCAGTTCTTGTCCAAATTCCCAGGAAAAAAAAAGATAAGCTTTGTCTCGCATCAGAACTGGATAAAGTTATCTTGTATGCAGACAATAGAGTACAGCTCTATAGAAACACAAAGAAGTAGGGACGGGAACTCTTCAAATTTGGACTGTTGGCCCCTTTTCATTTCCTAAGTCAGGTCTATTTTAAGTACATGGCAGCCCTGACCCTGAAGGAAAGGCCAGGTCTTGGTCCCAGTGCAGTTAAAGCCAAACCTTCATCAAATTAGCTATCGTCAGAACCTCCCCCTGTGAAACTCACAGTAATACTTCGATGAAATCTGTATCTCTAAACTTGTTATTTGTGATTTTGGGGGGCATACTGGGCCTGCAAATATAAAGGGAGGGAACATTTTAATGAAAATGTGATAAAGAATATGTCTATACCATAGAGAGTTTGCTATAAATATATATATGTACATGGTCTATACCATAAATAGAACTTTACTGAGTATCTAAGACTGATAGTGGAAAAAGCTGACAAAGTGAACCAAGGCAAAGTGAAGTCTCCAGTTTAAAATCAGCATCAGAAGTAAACAACAATACCAGGAAGGGAACAAATGTCTTCTGATAGTCAAACCAGGAGCCTATCCGTAATACCTGTCATAGCTCTTCTCTGGTTTGTTTCTGGTTGGGTTGGTTTGTTGGGTTTTTTAAGGAAAAAGGAATGCTTGATTAAGCTAATTCTTTGGCTTACTCTATTTGGTGCATAATTAACTCAATATTGAATACTCATTTTGCATGTTATATAAAATCAGCTTAAGTGGACAGGAAAACATTTAGAGTACAAATGAGCTTTCATCAGTGACTGAAGATCCTATTGTCTATGACTCAAAAGGAAAGTAAACAGAGGTGCCCATGCCCAACCTGCCTTTCATTCCACAGATATAAAAAGAAAACAAAACCTCAGAAGCCCTGCTCTCGTTATTATGCTGACATTTTGAAACATGCAAAAATGTTGAGTGAAATGCAAATTCTTGGGAATTTTATCAGAGGAAAGTGTCTCAAATTATATGATTCTAAAATTGCACATTGAAGTAAAGATAAAATCAGATGAAAGGTATGTAAAAGAGCTGTAAATAAGTGTCTGTGTGTAAATAACATTAATACATCATGAGCTTAGCTGGACAGAATTGGGGCTGTAAATGTGTTGAGGATGATTTGGTTCAAGATTGCGAGTTCTTGGCTACAAAGAACACACAGTACAGGATTTCAAGGCCTGGGCATTTCCCCAGGGAATGCTGTGAAAAGAAAGTTGGATGTCATTCAGTTAAACTCCTGCTGTGAACACCAATAAAGAGATGACCTTTTCAGGCTCTGCAGAGGTCCCATTTAGTGATGCTGGTTTCACCCAAGAGCATTAGGAGCACTGTGCTCTCAAAAAGTTCAGCAAATGGAGGGAAAGACCTCCACCACAGAAACAGCAAAGTATTTGTAGTCTTCAGAAGGAAATGCCTCAGAAGAATGAAGAATTAGGTGGAATGACTTCCGAACAACCAACAACTTACATCATAGAAATGACTGGTACAAATGTTAAGGATGAAGCCAAAGCACATCCCTCTTCGGAAGTGCCACTGGCCAGCTGAGGAAACTTGCCAATGACTAACCAAGATTAACCCTCCACACTCGCAATAGTTAGTAGAATTAAGGCACAGTGTGGCACAGGGCAAATAAGGTTGTTCACCAGCCCTTTTTGGTCCTGCCAGCTACCTCTGACAGCACGTCAAACACTCAGATTCAAAAAATACATGAATTATGCACAATTTATCTTCTTTTATCCCTAGTTGAGAGGAGCAGCCAGTGGGAAGACCAGCAGAGTTTCAGACAGCCCCGTGCCATGAATCAGCCGGGTTGGAAAGAGGCGATGACTGAGAAGGATGTACTTGTGTGAGTCTGTGAGACACCACCCATATACACATCTGTGAGTGCATGTGTGTGCCACTGCTCACGTACATATAGCCTGGGGAAAGCCAGAAACATTTCATGACTGGCTGGATATGAAGCCCTTTTTCTCTCTCCACTGGTATAGAAAAAGAAATAATTTCTGTGGTCATTAGGAAGCTGCAGATGATTTTCTTAAAACATTTTGCCACATTTGGGGGCCTATTTTCCTCTCCATAGGCTGCTTAACTCTTATTAATATCAATGGGGGTTATGGACACATGTGGAGAATAAATGAGATTCTTCATTGTTTCCTTCTGATAAAATTAAATGTTCTTTCCACATGTTAAAAATAGCTCACATACTGTTGTTCTCATGGTATTGGAAATAGAGAACATGATTCACTAAATTAATCTTAAATTATTTTGCCTCCTAATAAGAGACCTTATCCTACTTCTTTTAGAATCAGAAAGTAGTTGTCAAAAGCTTCAGTCAGAAAATGAGTGGAGCGTCAGTTTTGGTATGGTTTTGTGACTGTTGATTTCATCCTTAGGCTGAATATGGGATGGAAAACGTTTCCTCCCAGCATGGTGCATTATATAGACTAGATCTGTGAGTAGTGGTTCCTTCATATAATAAATGGCTAAACTCTTATCCAGTCAAATTTTTATCAATCAATTCTTATTTCCTTTTTTCTTATTTACAAGCATTGGAAGACAAATGTTTCTGTCACAGCCTGTATCAGGACTGTCTTAACTCATTTTCCTCTGATGCCTGTAAGTGAAAAATACTAAATGAATTTTCATTGACATGAATTTGAGGTGCAATTTAATACCATCATTGTACAAGGAGCCATTGTTGTGCATGATTTGGTATATGTAAGATGCTGGGATGGATTTTATACTCTTTGAAGTGTTTTTTTGTAGGGCAAATGCTTATATTTATAGCAGACCTGTTAATGTTTATCCTTGACATTGCATCAAAGAAATAGCTACAGAGATTATTCCATAGACCTTTAGACATTTTTGGAATATGGAATGCTGAACATTAACATTCAACTCAGTTGTAAATGCAGTTCCCTGAGGGATGATGACATCAAATAAATTGGACCATCTTCTTAGAAACCACATCCCCTATGGATCACTCAGTAGCAGAGAATGATTAAGCATTTTAACTTCCTAGGAGAGAACTGGAGATGCAGCTGCATCTGCAAATGGAAGAGGAATAGTGTGTCGGTAATGTCTGCCTGACTGGCCCAGAAGTGGTGCGAGATGGGTGAATGTCTACAGCTCGAGAGACTGGGGGATTCTGTAATATTAGAAACCTCTTGTTGTAGATACGCTTTTGGAAAATAATTTGACAGAACTCTGTCGAATAAAACCTGTATGAACTCAGCTTTCAGCTACGGCTAGGAAAAGTGAAGAAGCCAAAAGAACTTGTATCAATGCCATACGTGGAGTCAAGAAACAGGAGTCAGTGAAGTTACTTGACCATGGAATCAAGCCAGTATTATCAGAGAAAAAAATGATAATCAAACTACCAGGGAAGAAATGGTATAATAAGAAATAACCTGCAAATGAGTTTACCATAAGGATGTGTTGGAACAAGCCTAGAAGCCAACACACTGGTTAAGTTGGTGCTGGCGTGGAGTCTCTCCATTAACGTCACTGTCTTGGGATATTTTTCAGAAAAGAATCCTGACACTTTGTAGAAAGTGAGTAGTTTTAAAATAAACAACTGGTTGATAAGCCCTTTCCTGTTAAAGAGTCTCCGCTGTCCAAAATGACTTCTTCAGTAAAGGAAAGTGGGTACAAGCTCAGGGTAGAGAGTGAGAGCTTTGCACAGAAGTCAAAGCCTGTTCAGTGCTCTAGGAATAAACAACTGTACTGGCATCTTGTAAGCACTTGATTTAGTCACTGCTATTTTCTCTGGAACTCTCACTGTTACATCAGATACGTTTTGCAAGCTGATAGCAAATACCACACCTGTAGCTCCAGCTCCTGCAAGCAGCAGTCTATGTACTTTTCTGAGCTTTTAAATGCAGATTTTTTTCAAATCAATTAGCAGGTAAGAACAAATATCATCAGTTGTCCTCAAGGGGTGAACTATTTGGTTATTGTGACTTTAATTCAAAGCTAGTCAGGAGATTTTGCTGCAGAAATATACAATAATTTCATTGCTTAAGGCTTTAAGGTCTATTCTGAGGACACAAACCTGTGTGATTTTTTGGCTACTGTGACATCCTCAGTCAAGAAGGTCAGTTGGCAATGTGTTTTGATAGTGGCCACTAAGAGTGAAGTATTTCAGTCTTTCCTGAAGGGATCAAGAGCTGCTGTCAGATAAAATGGAAGAATAAGTGGTATTGAACTATTACACTGAAAGATCACTTTCTTAACTTTGTTACGGCTAATAAAATTCTAATTTGCAAGTCTTGGTTCCCTACAGTTGATATGCATGTAAGAAATATGGAATTCCTCTGGTTAAAGCTATTCAAATGAGAGGCCTAGAAGCCAAATATATTATGTAGGAGGGAATTAGCTTTTTTTTTTTCTTGAATTGATGTTAATCTATACTTGCTTTCTGTCCACCACGTATGCTTGGATTTACAACCAAATCTTGAATTTGAACTTCGTTCTCCTAAAAACCAATGAATTACTGTAAGGGCAGTTGAAGCACCTTCAGAGGTTATATTTGCCTTCTGATTATTAAGCATACATTGAAGCATGAGGTTTCCACAATCTGAATGTATTAATTACTACCAGTGGTACTATAAACTCCTCTAGCTTACACCACAATAAAAAACACCTTTTAAATCAAATACTCCCAATATTAGGGGAGAGATTTCAGGTCAAGTGTCAAGTACAGTGCCTTGAACTTCTTGATGGTTTTGATATTCATTAAAATGTGTAAAATGCATTTTCAATAAAATAAAATATGGCTTCTTGCTCTGACTGTGTTTGCATATGGTATAATGCACAGTTATGAATTATTTCTGCAGACGGATTTTAATACACATTATCTTTCCTACTTTATGTTATGACTAAATTACCCTCATTCTGCAGACTCAAACCAGAGCTTATGTAAGCTGCAGTGCAGCTGTAAACAGCCCCTATCACTGCAGCCTTTTGGTCACATGTCTTAACCACAAGATCCTTCCTTAATTATAGTAGTACTTTTGCAGGGACAAACATGTATGATGAGATTTCATGCTCTGCTTTTTCCCAAAGGAAATCAATTGGTTTCGAGTGCAGTACCAAACTCCATGGCTGTGAATTTGACTATATAGAAATCTAGTTTCTGTAAGATGGATTCTTTGTATTATTTAGGACTGTGGATGGAAGCGAAGAGAATAGGATTTAGGTCAGAGCTCATGTGAACTGATGGCAGTGCCCATTTTTCACTGTGCCACATCCACTCTGAACAGAAGTTTCATTTTCAAAGTTAATAGTCTGTCATTCACATGGAAAACCAAGGAATTCTCTGTGAGCTTATTATTTGTAGGTAAAAGACATGGAAAATCTGAAGTTCCTTAAAACGGCTTCTTGAAGACCTCTGCTTTTAGCTATTTCCTGAGAAACAACTTTGACATAAATAAGAAGTGTCTTGGCTTGCCCTTATCTTGAGATATGCTGTAAAGTTAGACGGGTTTTGGATGCCAAATTCTTACCCTCTTCACCTTCACAGAAGTGCCCATGAGATGCGTCACTCAGGATTGTCTTTCCATCCTCTCTATACAGTCACATAAAAACAACAGTGAAAATAACTGTCTTTAAGTGTAAAGTTTTGGGAATACAAAGGCTTGTGCAGTCACTTTGGACTGACTATGATGGCCCTTTTACCTACTCTCTTAACAGTATTTTGTTTTTCACTCGTGCAAAAGACCTATGCTAGAGGAATTTTATAATTTTCCCAAACTGTAGATTGCTGCCGACCAAAGCTTCAGAGTATTTACGTGTCACTTAATGGCAATATGGAAACCTGAATATCAACAGTTTAATCATCTTGGTGCACCTTATCAAAAAAACTTGGCTGCTCTTGCTGAAACAGGGTGAAATTTCTAATGACATAAAGCAATACTGCCAAAACCAAAAATTGCCTTAACTGGAAGTGATGGCAAACCACAGTGGAGGATTGTAGATGCACCTTCCTTTACACCTGAACCTGCTTGACCTGATAAACAACTCTGTGCTGCAACAGTGTCTTACCTGTATGGAAGAAGAATGGCGAGAAGGGAATGACATTAGTTTGGGGACTGACCCTTCTGCCTCGTGCAAAACCTTAAATGAGGTTAACAGGGAAGGACAGAAATACTCACTGCCAAAAAAAAAAGGTTGAGACTGCGTTGTCCCCAGCCATGCTGACTGATGCATTCTGCTGTGAGCATCTCAGAGTTGAGAAGGAGAGAGCTTACCTACCAGCGCCTCTTGTAGGAGAAGCAGAATTTTGTTTAGCAGTTGTGTTTAAAACTAAAGGAATTGTTTTGTTCCAGTGACCTGGAGTCAGTCGGAGTATAAAATCTGCGTGCTTTCTTTTTGTGCCAAGGTAGGAGAACCAACAATTATGAAAGGAAGTTATGTTCCCTCACACCTTTCCTGCCTGTTTTCTGAAAGCAGATCTTCCACCCTGCTGGATACAGCCTGCCAGCTTTTATTTTTGTTGGTTTCCCCTTTAGAGGTGGTTTTGGTGTCCTCTCCACGCTGTTCCCCCTTTCACACAATTTCCTGTGACTTGCTCCTACCATGTTGTGGAAACAGTGATTGAACCAGACCAGCACATCGTGGTGTGCTGTAGTAGCACTTCCAAGAGCCTTTATGCACCTCCCGCCGATGGTCTGCTTCGGGTCATTTTCCTCATATTTCTGCTTCTCAGAAATCCGTGTCCGCCGCTGAGAGAGGAAGAAATGCCGTCCCTGCGAGTGCAAGGGTTGTGTCTGGTCTCCTCTGACGTGGTGGTGTTTGCTGCCAAACTCTGCTCCAGGGGTGCAGTGCTGTGACCTCACGGTCGGGTGTAAAGCCCTAATGTAAACTGCGTAAATCTCTGCCGTGCTTGTCGCTGTCTCTCCCTACTCTGGAGGAATCAATGTTCTTACCAGATGGTTAAAACACAAGCAACGCACAAACACCATGCTGTCAAAATATCTAGCTGACATATTAGACACACATTTTACCCATGTCAGAAAGCTTGTCTTTAGCCGGACTGCTGAGCCAAGGGCTCCCATTTTGATGTGAATTCCATTTGTTTCCCTAAATTTGCATCAGGGACCTACTTAACTTCATAAAAAGTTAGCATCTTCAGCAGACACATCTTGCTGCATCCATTCCTCTTAAGACAAAAGGCTGAAGCAGTGTCAAATGGATTAAAAAGAAGGAGCTCTGTAATTTGTGTTGATCCAACAAGGTACTGCACCTAATTTCTGGTTTGGTGTGTTCATTCACTCAGTGTGCTCCTGTGTTTGCAGTCAGTCCTTCCACAGGTGTGGGTGTGAAAGTCCCACCTGTGACCCTCCCAGCCACCCCAGCCTCCAAAAATCAAAGGCCATGAAACAAAACCATCCCAGGCTTTTCAGAGTGCTGCACCCAGGATAACGCGGAGCGATGACTGAAACACCACAAGGTGACTGTATTGCCACACACAAGATTAAATCAAGAATATTCAAGAAGTGACTCACTGGTATTTTTTATCGGAAGTGGCCCTGAGCTGCCCTGGTTATCCAGTCACTAATCTGTATTTTCAAGACTGACCCTTCCTGCTAACTGTTTCCTTCTTTAAATCTGTCTAAAAACTGCCAGTGGCAGGCAGGCTGTTTGCTGAAGGTCGACTGGTTTTGTATGAGTGGAACGAACGTGCTCCTCATACCCCTGCAAAAGCACAGTTTAGTGTTATTTTCTGACCCATCTCCTTTACTGGCAGAAGTCTACAAGTAGCACGGCCTCGCTGCGCAGCTGGGAAAGGGGCATTTAAACAGCCTCCTGCTCACCTGCTTTTCATCAGGTATCACCATGCTGAGCTGGGGAGGAATTTTAAAAATGCTTAGAAGAACAAAAATAAGCACTGGACCCACATACGCGCGGTCTAAAAGTAAACCTTTGGGGAACTCATGCAGGAAGAATGACTGAGGGTTGGCAACCGTCCTGGCAGAGTGACTAACACCCTAAGTGAAATCAGCATTATAAACGAATTTTAGCATTGCCGGCGTAGGAAAGCCACATTGCCAGTTTGGACTTTCTGAGAGACAGGTCGAAGTGGAAGGCAATAGTTGGATCCTGATGTGTAGCTGAGCAATGCGGCACGCTGCTCCCAGCACCTGCTCGAGCCGACGGGAAGCCCAGCTTTCCCAGGCCTCTCCTCCTGTCCTGCACGCCCGGCTGCAATGAGCTCAGGGAGGGAGAGTTGTATGTCTGCCTCTGGGGTGTGATGAGAGCAACAGTCCTCAGAGCCCCTTTTCAAGGTCTGTAAGCAGAGGGGAAGACCATTACTACTACTACTACTACTACTTACCATTACTACAATGCTGTTGTCCTTCATTTGTCAGATTAGGAGCGCTTATAGATTACACTAGCAGCAGAGTAGCAAGTAGCTGCTCTGATTTGAAGAATCTGGCCTACAATAATAAGTATTTGGCTCCATCATATTCAGCGTGTTTTTACATGGCTTTGTCAGAAGGAAAAACAGACTTTTTACTGCACACTTGAACTTTCTTGAGCATCTGAAAAGGTATTAATTTACTAGGAATTCTAGCAGCTATTTTTGCAAAAAAAGTGCAACTTTAACCTTCCTTTCACCTGTAACTTTATTAGCTTTCTATGATGACGTGAAAGTAAGCGATTTGGTTCAAAAAAACCCCTGCCATGTATGATTTTATTATGAGATCATAATAACTGATGTTCACTGATAGCATTCATCCACATCACCTGCATGAAACTGCTCCAGCAGAGACGCAACAGTGTGGACTAACGGTTCTGCAGTAGAGCTGTAGGCTAATGATGTCTTACTAATCACACTAACCAAAGTGGTAGATCTTTGGACCACGGTCAAGAGGAATCCAACAGGTTGCTGTTGCTGTCAAATTCCTCTAATATCAGTTAATTATCCAAGGGGCATTAATTTTCAAAAGCAGGCTACTGTGGAAACAGTGGGTCAGCAAAATCAGTCTAAGCACTGTAAGAAGCTTGGTCAGAACGTGGATGTTTCTTTAAGCTTTCACATGTGACTGAAATCCTAGGAGACTGATTCCCAGCCTTATTTTCTTGCCACTGTGCTGCAAGAAGTTCTAACAAGGATTTCCAACTTACTGCGGGGGGGAGTGGACTAGATGACCTTTAAAGGTCCCTTCCAATCCAAAGTATTCTATGATTCCATGATTTGCTCTTAAGCATTTTCTTCTCATGGTCTGTGCAGTGCAATTAGCACTAAGCCAATGGTAAAGGACATGGCTGACTTGCATGGAATATCTTTTCAGAGCAGTCTGTGCAATGGTCATGTTGGGAAATCAGAATGTGCTCGCAAGTTAAATTATAATGGCTTGTGCTTGGTGAATGGAGTGCTCTGCATTGATTTCTGCCTGTAAAGAAGAAAGGGAGTGAACAATGCTTATTGAGCAGTTAGCATCATCTTCAAATGAATCACTTCCACTAATCCAGATGCAGAAGCAAACTGCAGCTTTTTCTCAGAATTTAGCGATGTTGCAATTCAACTGCTTTTTCCTGCAATGTTTTTCTTTAAGGCTAAAAATGGAAGGCAGATCAAAGGAACAGTTTAAGCTCATCCTCTTCTTATGGTTGAGAAATATCCGTAGGTGTAACCACCAGCTTACTTCTGCTGCAGCCTTTACAGTCCAAATGAATACTGCAATAGATTATGAAACACGAAACAGCTCTGTTCCAACATAACCGCTGAACCCAAATTAATCCACTGATTAACCAAGGCCTCCATCTAACCTGTCTAGGCCTATAGCATAATCTATAAAGAACAGCATGAGAGAAACAGCTTTGCTTGTAATACAGTTCAGGCTATGTATGAATGAGGCTTCATCTGTAATATTTTGTAAAATTATGAAGATTTTCAGTAAATTATATTTGTAGATGAGTGAAGAAGTTCTTCTATTTCTTTGTTTTCCTTGGAGTCTCTCTGTGCTCCATGGAGTTAAGAAAGGAAATCTTGAATTTTGTTTTCTCACTTAAATGCTTGCTTGTAAACTATTTTAGGGCATGGAGCATTCAGTGCTGCCTGCTGTAGCCCTTTTTTATGGGCAGGAAAATCAGAACAAATCTCTCCTGGGCAACAAGTGATACTGGTTTCAGCCTCTGAAAGTAGGAGGATCGATAAAATCTGTCACTCACTTCTGCTGGCTTAGCGTGTTAACCGATGAGTCATTTAAACAGCACCAGCAACTGTGTGAGTCCAACCCTTTCTTTAGATTGTTTTTCTTGATTCAGATCCAAAAGGGTTGAGGCTGAATGGACTGTGCTGTGTCCAAAACCACTGAGTGACCTTGCTCACCAAATAGTTCTTTCAGATTTTCATTTCAGCAATAACAAATTCCTTTTCCGTGTCTTTTTCCCCAGGTCTCAGACAATCTCTAAAAGACTATCAGTTATTCGCAAAGCCATACTAATACTATTATCAGGCTGTTGCTACCTTCTTTTCCATCCTCTCCAACCTCACATGGTTTTCTTGGCCCTTTGAATTAGCACACATATGTCTGTTTTCTCTTAGTCACAGAAGCCGGTCTTTGTTCCAGCCCTCCTGTAGCATATTTTCTGGTCTCTGTTATAAATGCAATTAAAGCCTTGAACGGACATGTTAGGGTGTGGGTGTAAACTTGTGATGTTGGTTAGCTGGTTTATTTTGCAGTGTTTTAACTCAAACAAACAGCTGTACCTCACCACAGATCCTGTCTTAAAATGAACAGCAGGTTTTAGTTTTTATTGCCAGCTTTGCACATGTGGTGTTGTAGAACTACGTCCATCTGTGGACTACCTTTTCCCGAACCCTGTGAAAATGTTGGACCTTCTACAGAGATTGGTATCCTATTGCTATATTGTACTGTTTAAATCCTTATAAAAATATATATTAACTTAGGAAAAATCCTTCTTTTTTTTCCTCTGCAAAATCTGATGCCCGAGAGCTTCTAGGAAGGTTTACTATCTATTCTTTGTCGGAATAAAATCTGAAGCCAAGCTCCAACAGATACGTGTTTTCTTTCATTTGCTGGAAGTTCTTGAACAATCAGAAAAACTGTTTCAGGTTTAGATGAAACTGTGGTTAGAATTTTTTTCGTCCTTTACTTTGAAAATGTCAAAATGGTGGAGCTTACTTTGCTGTACTAGGAGAATATTATTTGAAACGGACATACATTTGAAAAATGTTTTGGTGTACCAAGTCCATGGGTCTTTTCCTGGGAGATGTGTTCTAGCTAAAATGTTGCTTCAGTGTTCTTCCCACAGTCTCAAGATCCTGAACAGAGGTTTGTAGGGCATTGCATACACAGAAGAAAAACACCCTGACCTGAACAGCTTGAATCATAGAATCTTAGAATCATTTATGTTGGAAAAGACTTTTAAGATCATCTAGTCCAACTGTTAACCGAACACTGGCAAGTCCACCATGAAACCATGTCCCTAAGCACCACATATGCATGTCTTTTAAATACCTCCAGGGATGGTCACTCAACCACCTCCCTGGGCAGCCTGTTCCAATGCTTGACCACTCTTTCAGTAAAGAAATTTTTCCTAATATCCCATCTAAACCTCCCCTGGTGCAACTTGAGGCCATTTCCTCTCATCCTATCCCTTGTTACGGGAGAAGAGACCAACACCCACCTCTCTACAACCTCCTTTTCAGGTAGTTGTAGAGAACGATACGGTTTCCTCTCAGTCTCTTTTTCTCCAGGCTAAACAACCCCAGTTCCCTTAGCTGCTCCTCATAGAACTTGTGCTCTAGACCCTTCACCAGCTTTGTTGCCCTTCTCTGGACACACTCCAGCAACTCAATGTCCTTCTTGTAGTGAGAGGCCCAAAAGTGAACATGTTATTCGACATGCAGCCTCACCAGTGCGGAGTACAGCGGGATGATCACTCCCCTACTCCTGCTGGCCACACTATTCCTGATACAGGCCAGGACACTGTTGGCCTTCTTGGCCACCTGGGCACACTGCCTGCTCATGTTCAGCTGTCTGTCGACCAACACCCCCAGGTCCTTTTCCTCCAGGCAGCTTTCCAGCCACTCTTAGCCTTCCTAGTCTTTGCTCGGTTTTTTTCTTCTCATTCCCCATTGTTTGGGAAACAATTGTGACATCAACACATAAAACCTTTTAGAGGTACTGTTTTTAAAATTCAGAATTAGCTTGTAATATCATGGAAAAACAGCCTTAGATCTGTATCTGAGAGCTGAACAATCCCAAAGTGCAAGAGGTTCAGGACATAAATGCAAACTCTGTAGCTGGGGCCTTTCTGAAGTTGCAACGTACTCTTTCTGACCTTGCCTTTTAGAAATGTGTTTATGAAAGCTTTCCGCTTCTCCTTCAGTGATGCCAGGAGGGCACGTTATCTGCTTCCTTACGTAAATCATCAGAAACTTTCTTTTCCTCTGCTGTATTACTGTGAAAGTGAGAACAACTTAAAGAAGTGAAGGCAATTTGTTCTGCAGGAGATATTAGATAAAGGGTGCCTAGAGGATTCTTCATACCATGTTAAGATGGGGATTAAATGGAACGACATGATAGACCATTAAGCAAAGCAAAGTAAGCACAGCAGCAAATTCCTTTCTTGTCTCAGATCTGTGATGCATTTTCCTACCTTGGATGATTAAATGACAGTGTCTAAAGCAACAGCTCTGCTGGCTTTGCTGAGCTGGCGTGGGACCTTATAAGTCAGCAGCGGTCTGTGTTCAAAGAGATCAAGGATTGCAAGCCATCAAAAGGAGATCCAGGGCAGCTGCTATTACTTACCCCTACTTTTGAAAATGGCAACACAGTGAAAACAACTTTATAGACTCCTTGCCTAGCCCTTACTAGGGATCTGGAGGCCCCTGTCACTGCCAATTGCTGAAGCTGCAAGAATTAAGAATCAAAGCAAGAGATTAAATGAGACTGCAGTGATCTAGCCTAATGTACTGCTCATATGGCAACAGCAGAGTTCATTAACTGTGCTGGTGCTTGAAATATTACTGAATGCACTGTTAAGCAATTCATTTTCAAAGGAATTCTTGGAAACATGAGACCTCTGCTCTGAATACTTTCTGAAAATTTGGAAAACAAAATCCTGAGTTACAATTTGCATTAACCAAAGAGTTTTTCGTTTTCATCCTCTCTCATAACAATTTAAAAAGTGCTTACATTTTCCAAATTATATATATAAAACTAGTTCAAGTGAAAAGCCTCATGCCAGGAGAACTAAGATCATTAGTAAGTTAGATTACGGTCCCCCTTCACTGCCCCCCCATTTTACATGTCCTGTTTTAAGGGAGAATCACTTCTATTCCCCTTCTGGACTTCAACTGACATGTGCTCAGTCAGAGCTGGTCCAGGCAAGGAGGATAACTCCAGTGGTCCAGTAATGTGCTTGTGGGACAGGACCTTTCCTGGATCACACTTTCCCCAGGGGAGGTTTCAAGTGGATCCCAAGGGCTCACTGTGCAACTTCTGCACTGCACACTGGGCTGGGCATCCCACAGACTGGAGCAGGAACCAAAGTTTTTGTGGCGGTTACCCTAAATTAAGATGCTGATGGTGTGGATTTTCCCCTGTTCTCCATTTCTTTACAGTCTGTGGAGAGAGAATCAGCTTCTTTAAGTGTGGATGCCCAAATGGTGATATTTGCTTGGGGAATAGAATGCATGATGTTGGTCTATCCCCTTCTTATTCTTCTCCTTCCATTAATCCTGGGTAAGAAATCTCTGTCCATTAGTTTATACCTTTTAATGACAGACTCACTAAATTGAATGGCCTGGATCTGCCCATTGGCACCCTGTACAACTGAACAACTGCCCATTACTGTCTGCTGAAACCAGAGCTTTTCCTCACCCAGCCACTTTTTTGTGGTGTGAAGAAGTCTAGATCACCACTGTCACCTCAGTTAGCAGAATAAATCAGAACAACTCTTGAGGTGAACAGTGTTGTGTACAAAGAAGTGCTTTGAATTGTAAATGTATTGAATTTTCAGTGTATGATTAAAATAGATGATGCCTTGGAAGTTTTATCACAATAGTGTGTGTGTGTTAACTAAAACTAACTTTCTCACAAATGTTTTGAGCATGACTCCACTCCTTTTAAACACTTGTTCTAATTTCCTCTGGCTCTTTGGGAAGAAAATTAAGTTTAGTTGGTCCCCTCCAAGGAATAAATGTGAAAAATTATTCTGGTTTCCCTAAACTGAGCAAGACTTGAAACCGCAATCTCTTCTGGGTGCTCTCTGCCAAGGCAGAGTTATCATGCAAGAGGCTGGCAGAGATAAACCCTATGAACCAAACACCCCGCCCCAAAACCTCAGCATGGCAGTTCTTTCACGGTTCACAATAGGAGGATGACATTTCAGAAGAAAAGCACTATACCTTAGATACTAGCTAACAGACAAGGGCACGGAATGGCTCGGAATTAGCATCTGTGTAATGGAGACCAGATAATAGCAGCAACTCCTCTGGAGAGGCTTGCTTGCACCTCGTGTTCTTTCTCCCCGACCCAGCATATTCCCACTGGCTACGTGTTGGCTCCAAGCTGCCACAGGTTGATTTAAGAGGTCCAGAATGATCCCAGATCAGCTTGTGTGCGTCCATCCGACTTTGAAGATCTGCCTCAGAGGATTTTTTTTCCTTCAAAAAACAGATGACAGAAGGAACAAAAAGGTTATGAGAACTTTACATTCCTTTGTACTAATTTCCCACTGCTAATTATCTATTCTCAGTGCTATTCTCTTCCCTGCAACTCGCCTCACAAACATCCTTTAGAAATTTCTGTCTTCTGTTTCTTCTTTCATCCATCCCCTTAATATTCTTTAGCTGGGAATTATCCCACCTTATTTGCCTCATGCCTTCCAGGTCTTAGATATCTTTTCTCTAAAAAATGATGGGTGATTGATCCTGTTTTTTAAAGAAAGAGTCATTTTAACTTTCTAAAGGAGGTTTTCACAGCACACTGTATCCTGTTACATTCTGCTAGGGTAGTGGGGTGATTCATTTAATGATGTGTGATTACAGTTTTTCCCTCCTCCTGAGTACTGAAGTAGAATATTTCATCTCAGAAAGCCGGCCTTTTCCAAACTGCTAGCAAAATAGATCCCTTATGAGAAATGTATAACGTGTGCAGTCTCCAAGGTTAAAAAGCAAAATAATGAAATATAACCAGCTAGTGCAGTTTTATCACATTTGTCCCCCAGGATCCTGATACTCTGCACCAAGTTGGAGAAGAGGGCCCAGCAATGACTGATCCTCAGGCAGGTACTGTGAAGTCTCAGAGGACATTTAGTAGGGAGAAGCCACCTCAATGAGAAGCGCTCAGCTTCTCGAAGGCGATTGACTCCATGATAGCCCTGCAATTGACTCATTTTGGAAGTTTGCTCATCTGTATGAGTCACTATCACAGGGAGACGAAAGCTTTTGACCAACCAGCTGGTATCTTTAGGTTAGAAAACAGCAAAGCTGCATGTCCCCACAGGGATGGAGCAGACTCCTCCGAGACTCACGTACCGCAGGCGCCTCCAATTTTACCCCCATATTTGGCTCTACACATCTCCACGCTGCGTTGCTCCACCAGCCTTCGTTAGTCTGCCTAATTAGGTCAGCGAGAAGGAATCTAGAACTGTTTTGCATTTTGGCTGTGCATGTTGGAACAGGAAGGATTGCATATCAGTAAATTCATGAGACAAGCTTAAATGGAAGCAGCTCTATTTCTTCGTAAAATAAGTATTTTGACACTACCTACAGGGTGTTTTTCTGCGAGGATTTAGGATTCCTACCCAGCGTGGCCTGCAGGGGGCAACAGAAGAATTCAATGGGCACCGAACATCGTTTTCTAACTATAACTCTTCTATTAACAGCGACCCTTAAATGAAGTATTTTACCATTAAATTAAAAAAGCTGAAGAATGCACTTTCTTAAGAGAGGATGACATTTCACTGCATCTTTTCTGGTTCTTCCAGATGCTTGATATAGAAAGAGTGGATTTTAAAACATATGCATCCTCCAAAGTCTTGTTATCAGAAGAGACTTTGAGAGAAGGCCATGGGGGAGGGAACTTCTAAATACTTCTTCAGTTACCATTAACAATAGGATTTAGAAGGTTTTGAAAGTTTCTGAGAAATAAGGCAGACTATTTCAGAAATTTGTGTGCTTTCTTTGTATAGAAATAGGCCGTCTTCGAGTATTAAAGATCATTATTATCTGCACAGAACCCTAGACAAAGATTTTTGTTGCATTTATAAGGTGGAAAAAAGCACTGTCGGTAGCATCCACATTGTTGCACTGTGAGTGCGGATATAGAGAATTTGACTTGGAACCATTGAACAAAATTTAGCCTACACTTTCTTCTCCTGAATCTTCACTGTTAGTACTGCCTCATACTCCCTATAACTTCTGGCCTTGCTGGTTTTTATTGGGACCTCTTGACTGGACTTTTTCATCTGATTGTATAGTGGCCCTGAATCCTAATAGATAGGCTTTTGAGGCAAATCTTAATTATTTATAATGCTATTAAGTATTTTCCCTGTACTTTTCCATAGCCTGTTAAACTTTTCTGGGTCTGCAATACCTATTCTTTTTTGCCTATCTCCAACATAAATCATAGTTACACTTTGCCCTCAGATAGGTGTCCCTGCAATATGCTTCAGCCTGACTTTCAGTGTGCTCCTTGCTTATTCGTTGTTTGATACAGGTTGTTTCCTCGTATACAATTTTCATGAAAGGATGGTGTTGTGGATGAGTTACACTTACCTAGAGTATACTGCACTTTTTTCTTTGCGATGAACTCTGTAATGCTTGTTTCTCTGTTACTTTTACACTTTGAAAAAAATTTGCACCAACATTATTTTCTTTGTGTTTTCTTTGCTGCACTTGTGTAGTCATAATGTTTCATATCCCTTGTTGAGGTCTTTTGAAAATTAACATTTATTAATTAATTAACATTTATCTTCTGATACAGCTGGTATTGGGTGTGTTTTAGAACAAACACCATTCTACAGGACACTAACTAAAGTGGAAAGAAATTCAGACATCTTATTTTGTCTCATTGTTCTAGCAAAATAGATTATGGGTTGTTCAGCCTCTTTTTGATTTCCTTGTAATGATGAGGTGCCATGAAAGCAAACAGTTGCTAATCTGAATGAGAGTTGTGATGAAAATACCCCAAAGAAGAGTGAGCTATGGTTACACAGGCATCCTTACTCCGCAACTGTCTAGCTTTTGAGACCTTCACTTAACAATAACATTCTTTTAAAAGGCAGCTATTTTTTCTTCCAGTGAGGCATATGTTCTTCTGACACTGCTTTCCACCCCTAAGTCTGATCTTCTGTTTTATCTTTCCCCTCTCATCTGTTTCTGTGCCAGGCCTATCTCTTCCCTGCCTTTGGATTTTCCTCCCTATTTTTCCACCTTTCAGTATAATTTTTCTTATCCAGACAATCCTTCCAAACCTGCCATCTGAAAATTTTCCCCTACTGCTCCCAGTCTCGTATCATCACTCTCTGAGCTCCTCAGCCACTCTCACATGCTTTATTCTGCCACCGCTGCCTTCCTCCAGAGCAACATTCCTTGTCCGGTCTTTTCCCCTTCCCACTTGCTACCTCCTCCCAAGCTCTCCCTCCTGCAGTTTTAGTGTTCTCCATCCCAAGACACTTCCATATCCAGTCTTAGTGGAGAGAAGGACGGCTTCCACTGTCCTCATCCCAACTGCCTGTATACTTTCTTTTTCACTTCCCCATCCACCATCCCGTCTTCTCCCGTCCTCACCACTTTCCACATCAGCTTCATCTCCTCTGGCCCATTGTGGACAGAGTAACCATCCTGCCAACGTATTTACTTCAAAGTCCAGAAATACAGGGCCTCTTTAATGGGAAAGTCACCATAATGCTTTAAGATGACTCTTGGAAATGATAGAACAAGTAGAGCTGAAAAGGTTCTCCCCTAAATTGTCTGGGGTCAGAACCTTGGCATGGAAAATTTCAACTTAACATGGCTGAAATTGGGCAACTGAAAAGAGGTCTTATCATGGAAAGGGTCCAGCACTTATAATACAGAACATACTGGGAAAATACAGTAGCTGCTGTGTCTCTTGTGCACATTTTCCATGGCCATATTCATTTTATAACACTGGTGTTACAGCTATTTCTAACATGTGCCGCTGAAATTAGTGGCACATGTAAGGGAAAATAGGAAAACATCTAGCTTTTGGGGATGGCAGGAAACATCTACTATGTTGTTCTGCAGTAGTATTTTAATAGAAAAACGCCTTTATTGAAAAAGAGATAGGGCTGACAAAAAAAATCTGTTAGCAGTGGATAAACAGGTTTCCTTCTACATGCAGGATTTCCATGATTTCCACTGATAAACTTCTAAGTGCAAACACTGAATACGTATTTCGGCCTTCATACCTGAAAGTAAATGGTCTATACTTGCCAACTACCTTTTAGCAATAGGCTCTTAAGACACAAAGAAACCTTTGGAGACAGCGAGCTTTCTGCACCATGTGCATGCACATGGAAAATGGCAGCTGCATATGCTTTGCGTCTATGAAAGTACACATCTATTTGTAACCATCTAACTGTTTTTTTGAGCACCTCTTTGGCTAAATGAGCGACTTCACTTTAACATACATTTTCTTTCTTACTAGAGGAAATGATAAAAAAAAAAGTCCATCCTGATCTGCGCAAGTTTGCAGCCTCTGGAAGGTTCTTTGTTCCTGGGGCGTGGTGAGCATAGCGGCCAAGGAGCAGACAGAAATTCACAGGTGACCCAAAGTAGTTTGGTGGGTTTTTTTGTTTTTTTTTTTTAAAAAAGGGTTGATAAAATGGAATATGGATTCCCTTCTTCCTGGGCTTGTGTAGAATATCAAATGATAAAAAATGAGGTGTGTCTTGGATCCATAAAAATTAGTGGCCCTAAGTGTAATTTATTTATTTTAATTTCTTTTAAATTTCTTTGATTTCTTTTAATTAAAGAAGCAGCATGCAATTATTTTCCTAGATGTTAAAAGGAAAAGTAGGCAAAACCCCACAAGTAGCATTAGTGAGGAAGAGCTAGGAGCAGATTTTCATGTATCCCAGATGTTTTTTTAATTGTGAGGTTGGGATTAGCTTTAGTTATGCTAATGCAACAGGATAAATAGTTAATAAAGATGATGTGGGAAGGGTTTTGTGCAAGTAAGTGCTACTTCCATGGTTATATTATTTCTCTTTTTTAAACACTTGCCCTCTGGACTCCCAGAAGCTGGTACTGCTAACATCTCCTGGGCAACTTCTAAAATATTTTCCGTTCACATTTTTCTCCTTTATATTTTAAAGAAATTTATGTAAAAAGGGGCTGTGAAGAAGTTACTGCTTTAAGCGATAATCGCTGGTGTTAAGAAATCTCTCTGGGGCAACAAATTGTCTGTAATATGTGTAATATAAATTGTTAATGGAAAGAAAATCAGAAATAGAAAACTTAAGGGAAAAATAATGGTGGATAGTTAAATAATGATTCAAAATGGTAAAAAAAAATAATCACTTGCCTCATAATTCATCTTCAAAATACCTGGTTCCCACAAACAAGACTTGGAACAAGTTATGTCTAGGAAAAATAATTATTTTTTCCTATGATTTGTCTGGTTTATGTCTTTAAGCTCTTCTCCTACCATCTAGGTGTATATGCTTCCTTTTTTCTCATAAAAATAATTCTCCACTTGTTCGCTTGCAAGCGTCTGCCTTGATCTTTTTGTTTAAATAAACACACTGTGTGAAAAGTCCACTTGTGGACTTGAAGCCTGGATCTTTACAGGCCCGTTTGAATGGCTTTCAGAACAGGACTTTCAGAGTGTTAATGATTTCTCCAGAATGGATAGCCTATTTTCAGCTAGTAAGGTCTCTTTGTTGTTTTTGTTTTTTTTTTTAATTCCTAGTTGGAGAAGATAGTAATCTGCTGGTTTGAGTCTTTCCTGGTGTTTTGAGGAACAAAATCTTCAAGTGGATGGATTGAATTTTCTGTGTTAGATATATTTCCTTTCCTCCAGATCCGTTGTCTCCTTGCATCCCTAAGCAGCGAGACGTGATCCTACGGGAGGCTGAACACTGAAGGAAATAGGTCAGAAGTGTTGGGCTATGTGGGGACAGAGTTTGGAACCCCCAGCACCACCATATGTTCAGGTAGGTTTGCATTGTGGCTGTTTCCCTCCATCAGCAAATATTTGACTTGTTCAATTAACAGATATCTTGATTATAATGCATCTTTTCTTAGGAGTCCCAAAGATGCTTTTAGCTATTAGTTTCCACCCTTGGATTTTGTTGCAGATTCCAGCTGACCTTCTGTGTGGCTATTCACTGCGGGCACGTCACTCCTGTCCTCTTGCATGACATATGAAGAGAAGCTAATTCAAAGCGTTCATTGTTTATGGCTGGGGGTTTTTTTAGTTCTTTTAGCTTCAGGGGTTTAGAGCTGGAGAACAGCTAATCAAAGGCTAGTGCAGAAAACTGATTTCAGCTGTCTCTTTATAGGTTTCACATTTTTTTCAGGCATCTTCTCCCCTCCCTAATACAGTCCCCTTCCCTAGAACTGAGAGGAAAGCAAAGGCAAGTTTAAAATTTTCAGAAATGCATGTCTAGCTACAGGAAATTAAGGGCTAGTGGGCCATTTTTAGCTTTATGCCCTCTATCCCTTCACTTAAATATTTAGTTGTTGCTAATGGTTGCCTCCAGGACTAACAAACTTTCCTTACTCATAACCCCAGGAGTGGTTTCTCCAAGCCTAAACATGTTTACTGCCTCCTCGTAACCAGGAAGGTACATATAGCACTTCAGAGAGAAAACAGCCCCCTTTATGGCCAGGGCTCAAGCCAAAGCCAGCTACACTTCCCTCTCTTCGTCCTTTTGAAAGGACAGATCTGTTTCCCTCAACAATACTGTTTATAGCTTCACCAGATGAAAACTGTCATATCCCATTTCTACTGAGACTGAGTGATATCTATTGGCTAGCTACAGAATTAAGAAAACAGAACTTAGTTCAACTTTAATGCTTGCATAGACACCATGCAAATTTCCTTCAAATGAGCCAGGAAATTCTAAATACCATCTCATTGCAAAAAAATTGCTGTCTCCAAAGGTCAATTTAGAAATGTTGTGACCTGTGATATCTTTTAGTATTGGCTGCATTTCCCAGAAACTATGTGAATTCTGGATGTGATGACTGCTCAGGCTAGAGTTATATGTTCAACACCAAGTAAAGAGACAGTTGTATCTTTTGAAGTGCCATAAACCTAGCAAAATGAGTTTTCTAATGATAAGACTACCAATCCAAGCAATTATGTCCTGCAAAGTCTGTATGGAATCTTGCTGTGTATTTCAAGTAAATGTACTTTAAAATGTTTTGCTTGAACTGGGTGAACATTTCCTATGTAAGCCAAATTTATATTTTTATTTATAGTCCAGTACATTTACACAGTTTTTCCCGTGATTTCTGTGCTACCAGAAAAATGATTTCTATGTTACTGAAGAAATGACTTTGGATAACACTGCCGCCAGTCCCTGGAATCGATCTGACTTTACAATTACTTGGAAGCTGAAGAAATAAATCTTCATTGCCTTACATTCAGTGACAGAGACCAGTGAGCAGAATGACGAAAGGGAAGATTTAGGATCTTCCTATGGTAAAGAGGGGTAAGAACAATTTTCTGTTGTAAATCCTGTATTCCTTCTCTTAGATGAATATGAAGCATTTGAAATGCAATGTAATTCTCTGCATCAGAGTCCGCTTCGTAAGGTTTCTGTTGGTGTATTTCAGTTTTGTTACCGGATTAGCAAAAGATCATCTGACAAAAGGGTGGGTGTAAATTCTCTATATGCCTCACAGGGAGAGTAGTCACATACATCTTTCTTATTTATACACATTCCTCCCCAGTTCCTTCAGAAAATTACTTCGGAGAAGCAGTCTATCAGTGGATGCTACCATTACTTTTAAAGTCTATGAGATAAATTATTAACCAACTTCCCCAATCTTATTATAGATAAATTTTAGATAAAGCTTTGCTTTACTGTTTTGTTACTCACTGGATTTATATTTTAAGATTAGAGACCTGCCTGGAATAGAAGTTTTTTCATTTTAGGTCCTTCATGGGATGAATTATTACAGTAAGTCCATGAAACTGTTGCTGGAGCTTTTAAAATACTATCAGATTTTCATCATGTTGCCATTTTGGTAGAACAGGCAACAGCTCCTGCTGTTAGACAACCTTGCATCCTGGAACTTGGATTTCTAAATCTAGGCTCCCAACTGTATTTGGAAATGAGTAAATTGCCCTGTATCTGAGTCATGGAGTTCATCTGGAAGCTTGCGAGAAGGTGCTGTTAGACATTATCTTGGGAAATAATTTCTTCTAAACAATTTTTTTCTACTGGTTGAATCGTTTTTACTTTCCATCATTTGCTCCATGGGGAAGGTGTATCCTTTGAGGCTTCTGCTGGTCTTCCTCCCTCTGATCAGAGAAAGTCTATGATGCATATGCAAGGGTGGCTTAGAGGTATACAGGTGTTTTATCTAGCCCCTCAACCTCCAAAACACTGATAGAAATTGCAGAAAAACTGAAGGTGTAGCTTTTTTGTGGCCTTCACCCCATCAACCACCACATTTTGCACCCTGAGCCTCACCTTGGCTCACAATGCAGGGCTGGCTGGAAGTTAGTGTCTCCTGCCAAAGATCCTCGGCAAAAGCTGAGGCACATCCATCCATGGTCTGGTATCACTGCTGCCTCAAAAAACACAGGGAAAAGCATGTCCTTCATTTGCCAGGGTTGCTACTTACTCTTTTATCAACTTGCACTCAATTCACTTTGACATTGTATTATTCTCCTGCACCAAATTGACCTTATCCTCAATTTAAGGCATTGCAGGAAACTGAAAATAATCTGAGTCTTTTCTGAAGACTTTTCAATTCTTTTTTCATGAATTTAAAGACTTGACTTTGGAATTAAGTAGAATCAGGAATCAGTCTCCATAGCAGTCTCTAGCAGATGGCTAAGTTCCTCTGAACACAACTGCACTTGCGAAGTTTTCTTAATTTGGTTTCTCAGTCCTGTACTGGAGCACATGTAAGCAAAACGTGTTGTTTCTGTGGAATATTACCTGTACCTCACAGATGGAAAAAAATTTAAAAGGTGCTTACTTTTTCCAAGTTGGTGTAATATGAGCAAGCTGCTCTTGTAGAAGCAGTTGTCAGTGCCAGTTTTGCATGAGTAAATAGAATAACTAGATTCCTATGACTTTATTTCAACTTACCTGTCTAGTACAGGCAAATATCAGGTCCCTACTGAAAAAAGAACCAAACAACTCAACACAGCTTTTCATGAGAGAGACCTGTAACATATCTGACTATTTATAAAGAAACACAAGTAATGGAAGAATCGTTCACCGGAGGAATTTCGTTCCTAGAAGTCCTATTTTTTCTTTTTCTTCTTGATATCTAAAGGAAACCTCCACTTACACTGAAAGCACATAATACTTTAATCTACCCAAAAGGTGTAAATTAAAAAGAATTATTAAATTTCCTTTGCTGACACTTCATTACTTAATTTCACTGAACATACTGAAGCTGCATTTTATTTTTAGAGTAACTTAATAAAAGAAAGTAGGCCTACCACATTTCAATTAGATTTGTCTAAGAAGGAAGGCAAAGAAGAGAGAGTAATAAGTATAGGAAATAATTGAATAAAAGATAATGGCAAATCATTTACCTTGGTAAAAAAACTGGGCCAGAGACAAAACTAGATTTCCTGGTATCCCAAGTAAAACCTCAAATGAACCACAGCTGGGTGGATGAGAAGCTCTCCACTTGTCTATTTAAGCCTACACTGGGTTTTTACAGTGAATGGATTCCACAGGCTGCGTATTTGAGAGCATGTGGTCAGTCCTGCGTGCTTTTCACTGAGAGGACAATGCTTAAATAATAAAAATCCATTGACAATAACAGTATAAAAATGCCTTAGGGAATTCCATAGTAGAAAACACTATTTTCCTGAATTAATTACAATCTCATATGAAGTGCTATATGAGAGCGCAGAATTATAGGTTCATGTTGTTTATTTAGAGTATAGGGTTTTGTCAGGGTAAAGTCTAATTAAGTGTGTGGAGATGAGAAGGAAGAGTCAATGTTTGCTTTCACTTGTTATCTTTTGATAATACCGTCAGACAACTCAAGATAATATGCAGGGCCCTAAGAGCCAGTCTTTTTGTTTCTCCGCACCATGCTGTTATTACTATTGTAACTTTTTTTGTAGGGAAAAATCTCTTTGCACATCTAAAGATGTTAGTGAGCTACACAAAATTCAGCCATGAGTAATAGTGTAGCTCTGGGAAATGTTCGTGAATTAACCAGCTGAGGGAGCACAAGCCATCAACTTTTCAGTAACGGACAACGGATTTTAGGGGACTTGTAGAAGAAACGGCGTGGTAGTCATTATGCCTGCTTCACTTCACTTTCCAATGAAACATCTGAGGGACTTTTCTTCATGCGGGATAGTATGCGTCAGATTTGATTTGACAGTGTGGGTTATTAAAAGATAGGACTGATCTGTTCCTTTATTTAACATCCTTGTCTATAATATGTATTTTTTTTATTGAAACATATTCCCTGTCAACACTGATTGGTTTTAAAGGCCTGAGGTGAAATGCTGGACCACCCGAAGTTAATGACAAAGTATAATTTATGGGATTAGAGCCAAGTTTTCATCCCTGGTCTACATACAAAGTTATATCACCAAGTGAATATAAGAATAGTTGTGTCATACCTACAGCCTGCTCAGCCCATGGTCCTGCCTGTGGAAGCCAAGCAATAGCCGCACCTGCAAACTAAAATAACTGCAGGGCGTGCAATCTGGGGCCCCGAGAATACTTGAATTAGTTGGAGTATTTGATACTGATTTGACAAAACAATTAAGTGGCTAAGGCGACAGAAGAGTGTTGGTCCATCTTTCTATATGCACCAAGCCAGGTTTTGTTTTTCTGTAGGACAGAAGCAAGCCGAGGTTTTCTCTTCAGCTTTAAACTGCTGGGTGCCCAGGCGAGGATGTGCTGTGCTGTAACCGAAGCAGCACGGGTTTGTATGTCGAAAAGCCCTTTGAACTTGCTTTGCACACCATGATTATGTAGATAGGCAGTACTGAGAAAGACGGCGATTGTAACCACTAACACATGTGAAGTTCTGGTCGAAGGATATTGTTTTCATTATAGTTTTGTTCTCTGCAGCTACTCTGACTCTGAAGTGTCGGATTCCAGTTTGATTTCTTCATTAGGAAAGCCACTGCTTCGGTAGTATGAGCAATAGAAAAAGCAAAAAAAACCCCTGACAATGGTTGGTTTTGTTTAAAAACGTTAGTGGGTTAGGCAGTGTCTAACACTAATGCCTGGAATGGGTTCCTTGCATTATACTTTGCATTTCTGGAAAACAGGTCAGACTGTTTTCACAGAAAATGGTTCATTCATACAGCATAGGCCAGAAAAACACATATAAACTAGTAATGCTTCTTCTTTTCAAAAAGACATAAAATGCAGATTCTACTCTTTGTAAAGAAGCTGAGGTATGCTGTCATTCTGCTTATCTACCATCATAGCCCATCGTTTTACACCAACTTACTGTAAAATTGGTCTCACATTTCCCGAAATAGAAACCTGCTCTCAAGTTCCTGTAAGGTACTGTTCACCTTCAGAGCAAAATGTGATGTCTTGGTATTTTTTGTTCATAGGAAATATTATAGGGTACCTGGATTTTTATGGTATCGAATATATATGGCTTTCTTCAGATTTATGAGAGTAAATAAGCCCCAGTTCACTGTTATGTGCCTTTCCCTTAAGGGAATCATGCTTGAACTTATTTTTTTGTTTGTGCTTCAGGAAATTTCTTCTCTTCCTGCCTTGGGCAAAAGTAGAGTTATAGTAATGAAAATATGCACATAATATTAAAGGGGAAAGTCTTTGTCCAGAGGAAATTATAAGAAATGCTTTAAGTGTAGATTAATTTGCTTTTAACTACTAAAACTTTACTCCACACTCTCTGCTTTTGAGAACTAAACTCATTTTGATAAGAAAAATATGTTCTTTAGGTCTTGGCTAATTCATCTGGGAAATGAGATAGGTGGATTTTGAGGTGACGGTGGAATGTGAAGATTAAATTTTGAAATTTGACAAGCAGCGTTTGGAAGACAAAGAGATGGCTGAACAGCAGGGATGCCAGCACAGGTAGGCTGCATTTTTCTGCCAGAATAAGACTCTTCACCACTGCCCCCACTTTTCTAGCATCAAGAATGATGAAACAGTTTGAGATCAGATCTTTGCTTGCAAGGAAAGTCAAAGGCATATTTTGCTGATGCCCTAAGGATTTTCTAAACTTGATGATGGGATTAGCATGACTTGTGTGTGCTGACATGAGCAGAGATAGAGGCAAGGGAAGATAACGTTTATGTACCACATACTTTTTGAAGCATTTCTCTTTTGCAGTCTTGACCAGAATCATTGCATTACTTCCAGATTCAGCTTGTGGCAGCTGCTTCTCATTCAGTATTTGACTCCTGAAGATGCTCTGGTGGAGTCACTAGATGAAATAGAAAATTTTATAATAGAGGCAAGTAAGTCTCACTCAATTATTTGGTGGGTCATTGATTCTGACTATAACTGAGCTTAAGAGCAAAACTTTCCTATCAGATAGCCCAAAGGGTAAGTTGGGGTGGGGGAGGAATAGTGAACCCCTCCCATCTTCTGCCCATGTAATACTCAAATGAGATACATGGAAGACGTGGACACTTTACTGTCATAGGACTCTGGTCCAGGGACTCTGTTGGCCCATTGGTCTTGGGTCTTAAGTAAACAGGGGCAATCAAACTCCTAAATGACAGCAATGTAGGACACCACATTGGAAGCTGATTGTCAGTAAACAGGCCAGTCCAGCCTAGAAACCATTGGTGGCATCGTTACGCCGTGAACACACACCTCTGCACATTAGAAATTTCTCCTGGGCTTAAGCCCATCTAAGGGTGCCAAAAATAGCTATCCAGTCTGGTCCAGTCCTGCCCCAACCTTTCCCCCAGCTTGTGCATCTCCTGACTGGGTGGCTGCAGAACATTTATGCAGGGAGGGGTGAATATGGGAGTAAGCATGAATATTTCCCCAGGAGAGCAGTGGGCACCCTTGGCTGGGGAGAAAGAGGACATCACAGGTGTAAACCTCTCGGGGAACCGCAGTGTACAACATGTCACCCCCAAAATGCCCTTGCAGCACAGCGACCTCCAGAAGAAAGCAAAGTCCCAAGTAAGGTCCCATGTCATCATGGTCCTGCTGGCAGCTGCATTCCTCTTCCTGTCCAAGGCTCCTCACTGGCAGTAGGTTCTCGGGGATGGGAGCAGCAAAATGGTTCTATTCAATAGCCACTACCATGGCTACGGTACTTCTGGGACCTGGTCCAGCACAGCATAGGTGTGTTAGCACCATCAGACCTTGCTCAGGGGTCTTTAACAATGTAACTAGTATTTATGACTAATTTTTTAATGTTTTTTAATCATGTACTGAGCCTTACTTGAGGAGAGGAATAGCTTGCCAGATTCTTATACTTGCAGGCTACAGATTTCAAAGCCATTTCTTCTCACCCTCTCAGTTCATGGAAAAGAGTCTTTTCTTTCTTCCTTCCCTCTTTCAGGGGGTAGAGATGGGTTGGAAGGCAAGTTTTCTTCTGTGCCATTTCCCGGATCTGCCTTACTCTGTGTTCAAGCAGATGCCCAAGCTGGCTCAGAGGAAACGGTGGAGGAGGAGAGCGAGGCCAGTTTGCGAGCAGTTTGCACGTAGAATGGCTCAGCCGTATTGTAAAACTACACCTTGGGGTCACTGGGATGAATAGGGCAGTTCACTGGTCCTAGAGCTACTGTTCCAGGTGCTTTGCACCTGTTACTCTGCTCAGACATTGGCCTTGTTCTTCGCAGCCATAACCATCACAGACACTGCTTAAATAAACCTAATATTGTGCGCGGTGAACGAGGAGCTTGAAAACAAAGCTGGTATGTCATGCCTCCGTGTTCCTGGATAATGCCATAAAATCATTCAGCAAAAACACTTTCAAAGGATCAGATTTCTATGTGGTTGGACTGCTCATTTTCCGTTGTAAGTAACGAGATTTTGTTATTCAAAGCCTCCAGATGATTTGACAGTTTTGGCCCACAGAATCTTGAATCCCTTTGGTTATGATATTAAGTGTAATTTTTGCTCGTTAGGAATTGATTACGTGAACGCTGCAAAGAAGTAGAAAATAAAAAGTCCAGAAATCTATAGTCACCATATTAGACCTGAGTTTAAAAATATTGCTAGGCAGTCTAACAAAGAAAACCTCCAGCTCTAAGACGTAACAGGCCATGTAATCTCATTTTAAATCTCGTTGATTCAATCACCCTAGTACTCCCTCCAATATTAGGATGGGAAATCTGCACCTACTATCAGGTACTATATTCACACTCATAATCCTCGCTCCCAGATTATGATCAACTTCAAGAATTGTTTATGGAGGTCTGTGGTATGAGCTTTACCTTTTCTTTGTTTCTCTGTTCTCTTCTTTGCAATTATGGAGACCCGTTTGTCCTACTTTGAGAAAAGCCATTTTACAAATGATTTTTCTAATAGCTTTAAACCTCTAGTAGCTGTCAAAAAAAATCAAAGCTCACCGAACTGATTATTTGTTTTGTTGTCTAACATAAATTATGTTCTAACGCATTCATTTTTCTGTTATAGTTACCAAAAGAAACAAAAATTATCTTTGAGAAGTAAAATATCCTTTCCCCAGGAACCAGTTGCGGATCTTGCGCGCCCGTCCGAAAGACGATGGCCGCGGAGCCCCCTCCCCGAGGGGCTCATGAGGCAGGAGGCAGAGGGGCACGTCCAGCAGCCGGCTGAGCAGACCCTGAAATACATCCAGCAGAAGAAACGGAGAGATGCCACTAAACCACACGCTGACGGACCTCGCGTTGGCCTTCTGCAATCGAAACCAGCCGAGCGGCTGGGGATCAGAACGGGGCACGGGGGAGGTCAGGAGCCGTCTGGCAAAGGTGTCCCTCCCAGCAGTGCCGAGGGGGAGAGGCGACCGAAAGGAAAGGAAGAGCCGGCCGCAGCGTTTGCTTTGGCCTAATTTCAAACAGAGCGCCTTCAGACTCCGCTTATACAATCCTGTCTTTCATGAGCTGTTTTAATTTCTTTAACTAAATGTCCGCGAGCCCTGAAGGTTTGACTTATCCCATGGAAACCTGAAGAAATGCAGCCTAGAGAGCTGATGCAGACGCGACCGCACGCTTTATGAGTTTCACATTCGGGAGCAGCGGCTCTGTTTTAAGGCACAGCTGAGCAAGGAAGTGTTGCGTGCTCCGATGGACACCAGGTCGAAGCTGCCAAGAGGGTTACGGCACAGACATTTTGTAAGCACAAAGTAATACACTCTCAATAAGTCACAGCAAGTTCTACTTTAATAATCTTATCATTTGTATGTCTAATGTATAACTTTGCTTTTTGATAAGCATTTGCACATCATATGTATAAGCATTGCCCAACCCTTGTAGCTGGGCTACTACATGTCTAATACACAGAGATAAATTCCTCATTAACGTTTGCAAAAAAAGCAATAAACTAAGACAAAAGCTATGCTTTAAAAAAAAAGGTGAAGCACTGTTAGAAGTCTTCCAAGAGGTTCGGCAGCACAGTACTCTATTTGGAGAGGCACACTTAGCTACTTTGATAAGGCTGGAGCCTGAAACATATGCAGGCAGTGAAAAGTTTCAATCAGCGGGTGTGTCAAGAGCTGGACACCTGCCTCCAAGTCCTTGGAAACTTCACGTTTGATCTGGGCCAAAACATGAAGGCTCTGCTCAGAGTAAGGCTTGAGAAAACTAGCCGCTTGCTACCAAAAGGACCTTCTTCCACTGCACAGCTGGCCCCAGAGCAGCTGGAACAGCTGCCCCGGGGACAAGGAGACGTCGGTATAACTCTGCTGCTCAGTTAGGAGGCAAAGAAAATAGCCCAGTGAAATTTTGTATGGGCTAGAGGCTTCTACCAGCTTTTATTGCCGGGTCTTGTTTGGCTTTGGAGGGGCCTCTTCCATAAGGCGCACGTTTTGCTGATACGGCTGCATCCGCGCAAATGCTCCGTTGCTGTAATGTCTCCATGCTTCAAAACCTGTAAAATCTCTCAGTTAGAAAAGGCACAGATTCACCTGACCTAAATTCCCTCTTAGTCCCGGTGATGGCTGTTTCCAATTACCTCAATGCCTTTAAAGGCTTGCGAGGAGGCCATGGGGCCCCACGTGCTAGTGTCCCCACTGTACAGTAGGCAAAGCTGCGTGTTTCATCTCACAAGGGTGCTACAAAGGCAAATTCTTTAAAGACAATGCAGTATTCAGACACTGTAGGAACAAGGTCAGATAAATACCTGTATATCTATGTCCACATTTAGGTTATCACACAGAATCATTAAGGTTGGAAAAGA
>NW_010538232.1:42650-62001 GCF_000687285.1 Phaethon lepturus | reverse complement strand
TCTGCTCGTGGCTATTCCTCAGAGACAGCTCTTCACGCTCTATTCATTTCTTGATGTAGAGGGCAACGCCTCTGCCCTGCCTTCCTCCCCTGTCCCTTCTGAACAGCCTGTAGCCATCGACAGCTGCACTCTAGTCAAGGGATTTGTCCCACAGAGTTTCAGTGATGGCAACAAGGTCGTAGCTTTCTGGCAGCACAGTGGTTTCTAACGCCTCCAGTTTGTTGCCCATGCTGCGTGCATTGTTGTAGAGGACTTCAGCTGGGCTGTTAGGCATGTCACCCTCTTAGAGGAACACCCTTTAATTCCTTTTAGAATTTTTGCTGGCATTTCCCTGTTGGGTCCTATTACTGCAGGAGCCTCTGGCTCATCTCTGCAGGACTTCAAGTATGCTGCTGTGTAGCCAGCACATCTCAGAGCAACAGGCTGAGGGACTTTGCTAGCATCTGTCCTTCTAACCTTGGCGTGTCATCCCACAGCTTCTCATGGGCAAGCCTGATATTATCCCACTCCTCTTCAAGTCTAGTTTAAAGCCCTGTCAATAAGCCCTGGTAGCTTGTGACCAAAGGCCCTCTTCCCGCTTTGAGAAAGGTGGAACCCATCTGACGACAGCAATCCAGGTGCTGTGTATGCCATCCCATTATCACAAACACCAAAACTGTGGTGGTGCCACCAGCCACAGAGCCATGTATTAATAGACTGGATCTGTCTGTTTCTTCCAATTTCCAATACTGCCTAATAGTATCTCTTAACAGCATTTTCAAGTCATCTAGGTTGCATTTACTTGTCTTGATCTTGTATATATATTACTGTGGCACCTCTTCTGTTGTGCTTGTGCTTTGTGAATTTGTCCAACACGTAAGATGTGGTGCGAGAAATTCAATGAACTGACATCAGAAAAAGTCAGGGAAGGTGTCCTATTTTTGACTGGGATAAAATTAATTTTCTTCCTAGTAGTTGGTATAGTGCTGTGGTTTGGGTTTAGTATAAACATAATGGTGATAACACACTGATGTTTTAGTTGTTGCTAAGTAGTGCTTATTCTAAGTAAAGGGCTGTTCAGCTTCCCACGCTCTGCCAGCGAGGAGGTGCACAAGAATCTGGGAGGGAGTAGAGCCGGGACAGCTGACCCAGACTGGCCAAAGGCATATTCCATACCATATAATATCATGCTCAGTATATAAACTGAGGGGAGCTCTCTGAGGGGCAGTAACCACAGCATGGGAACTGGCTGAGCTTCAGTCAGCGGATGGTGAGCAACTGTACTGTGCATCACTTCTATATTATTAGTATTAGTATTATTAGTATTTATTAGTATTAGTATTATCTTCCTTTTCTCTCCTATTAAACCATCTTTATCTCAACCCATGAGTTTTACTTTTTTTTTTCTGATTTCTCTTCTCCACCCCACTGGGGAGCGGGGGGGGACTGAGCAAGCTGCTGTGTGGTGCTTAGTTGCCAGCTGGGGTTAAACCACGAGAGAAGGATATGTAGGTGTATGAAACTTGTGTTAATATTTCTTTTTTTGAAGCAATCATCTGCCTTAGCTTACTAATCCAGTGCATTTATGAAATATTCAGTGTTTTAAAAAACTTAAAGATATAGTCCTTATAAAGAAGAAATAAAAAAACACCGAAGATTAAAACCATTCTTAGAACCCAAAAGGAATTCAGAGCCAAAGAAAGCATTAGGTTTGTGTGAATAAGATTGCACAATATTTTGCTTTTTATGATCTGCAACCCACCCGGTAAGGTATAATTCATTACAGTTTGTCCTGCTGCATCACATCACCAATACTGTGAATAGTGAAATAAATAATATGACACAGTTTGTCTTTTAATTTAGTACTTGCATTTTGAGTGCCTTTATTAACATGGAAATCTAAATGTGTTTCTGTATTTACGTGTTTTGCCAATAGTAAAAAAGTTGGTGTGTCAAATAAGTATGATTTAATACTTCACAGGGTTATGTTCTGTCTTTCTAACAGATTTATCACTCCCTTTTACTTGTAATTCCACTTGCCTTAATAGATTATTTTGTCAGTCCAGTGAGTGGATGGTTAATTCATGTTGTACTGTAGATAAAAAGAAAGACAAGAGTTTGTAAGTTACACTAAGATAAACAGAGGGTATTACATAATAACTATATATTGTACTGAAAATGAAATACAACATTTCAGTGCCTGCAGATTTTTCTGCTGCTCATGTATGGGCTGATGGTAAATACCATTTTTAGGAGGAAAAATAAGATTTGATTTTGTGAAATGTTAATATTTAAAAGTTCTTGGCTTTCTGCTGAGATGGTATAAACTGACACAGCTACAGGAAAAAGCACTGAAACCCTGATCATACAGATTAAATAAAAATTTGACTTGGTTGGCTCAGATATTTCTTTAAAGAAAAAGACACTTGTGTGCAAAATAAAGGGGAGACAGAGGTTTCTTTTGTTTTCTGAGGAGGAAGAAAACCTGGAGGGCAGTGGTGTAAATTGGCACCGACAATGCATTTTTAGGGATGCAGTCACAGGCTTCTCATAGGTCTCTCAGGGGATGGGATGGATTTTCTCCTTTGAAGAGTCTGCCTTGGTGGCAATGCTGGGAAGGAAAATCGTCTCTCTGTGAGTCCTGCTGCCTCTCCAGAGGGAGGAGAGGGCATCATCTCTGTACTCAGGACTTCCCCTACCCTGCCTTTCCATAAATAGACCATACCTTTTCCCATCTGTGAAGGAAGGATGCTGCAGTCTCACCTCATCTACCTACCAGGGTAGAAGAAATGTCCTTTCCATAAAACACTGTCCACCAACTTATGCTGTTGCTTTTCACGCTGAGCAGTGTAGCTTTCCTCTGTGTATTTCTTTTATCCTTTGCTTTCCAGGCAGCCATTGCTTAGATATTTGGCTCATGGAAGACAGCCTTGGCTTTACTGTGTTTTTAAAAGGAACGTGGGTGCTATAGTGTTCTGGATCACCAGAATGAGATCTCTTCTGTTGTAGATACCAGTAGCCCTGAGGCACTTGAAGTACTATACAAAGATAGCCTAAAACATTGTTATATTTGGGGGTGTTTGAAAAAATTGGCCACTTATGCTTGATGAGTGAGTTCTAAAATGTATTATAGATCTTTGGTATTGGGATAGACTTTCAGTCTTACATTTCAGAAGTAAAAAGTCAAGTATATCATTTATATTTATATAGTAAAAAGACAAACTACAGGTTCCTGAAATCAATGGCTCTCAAAATTGCCCAAACATTGAATGATATGCATGAATAATTTAAGACTGTTTTGTTAAATGTGCAAAAGTCAAGTTATCCTTGCAGTAAGACTCATTGTAAATCGCCAGCAATTTACTGTGTTTGTGAAAACCACAGGCAGCAATTTACAGACAAGATTAGACCTGTTACTATACACATGTGACATTTTCTTGATTTAAACTGTCATTCTGAAAAGCTGTTAACTGACAGCTGGAGTCTGGAATGAGGTTATAAAGTTTACTGAAGGACTCCTTGCCACTGAGGTTTAGCTCTATTTCTGCTCGGGTAGAGAAGAGCACATAGACCTCCTACTGCAAATGAAGTATGTATGAATGCAAATTAGCGCTTTCAAGGGAAATTATACATGATCTTTTTAGACATTCATGTGCTGCAGTGTTGTATGGTGCTGTGCTGACATTTTACATCTCATAAACACAGTAATATATTTCCAAAATACCTTCTTTTTTCTGAGGTATATCAGAAATTCTGACTCTAAGTGCTATAGATGGCTGGCAGTATAGCAATAGGCATTAGCTTCGCCATTTTGTGTGCTCTCTGTAAGTGATGTTTATCAAAGTAGTTTCTGGAGATGATCTATTGAGTTCCAGAATATCACATTGGGCCAGAAGAGAGAATAATCATCTTGATTTACTTTTTTTTTTTTAATTATCAACTAAACTGGAAGTCTTTCTACCAACCTAGTTCCCATTATTTTTCCATGGCATGTAGACATGCAGTACTTGACTTAAGCAATGTATTTCATCACTGTCTTAGCTACCTTCTCCTTGACATCATGGGAGCAGTTTCAGTATACATTACACCATCTTTGTCTTTCTCTAGCAACCTTCAGAAATGAGCATGCACTCAGACGTGCACTAACTTATATACACGGATGTTCTCCATAACTTATTTTTGACATGAAATAACTCCTGCTCAAGTTCTCTGTCTTTTAAATAGTTGCAAAGTACTTTCCGGTAGTCATTCGTTAAAAACCTGTCCAGTTTTGCAGGCCATTGGTCTGGGTAGGTCCTTGGTATAAAGTCATCACAATTAGTAAATCATCCAGGAACCAGCAAAATACAAAAAGGAACTTCAAATTCTTTTGCTAAAAGGCCATCTTGTAAGGCTTGCTCTACAGGCATGATAAATCTTTCCCAAATTTTTCACTGAAAGTTTCAATCTGAAAATTCCTTATTTGTTATGAGGAAATAAAATTCTTCTTACCAGGGATATGACATCCCTAGATTTTGCATAAAAACATTTTTGCATAAAAACTTAAGAAAACTCTCCTTTCAATAACTCTCTGAGGAGGGAGAAAGCCAGTCAGTCTAAAATTGCATTGCCTGGAATATTGTGGACATGGTGTCCAAATGAGTAAAACCAGAAGGTAACACTATTGACAGGGGACTCTTTCCTTTGTCATTACCCTGTTTATACACCAGACACTTCTCCTGTAGCAGATGGGCATGAAGAGGAACATCTTGTAGTGCTGCTCACTGGGAAAACTGCTTGACCGGTATGATGCAAAGACAGGAAACCATTCAAGTAGAAAGTGGTCGTAAACACTCGAGAACATTTTAAAAGGCGACTGTGAGGAAGTGCAGTTGAAAGTTCAACATGTTCAGAAGAATTTCTTGGGAAGAGTCTGAGACAGTATCATATATAAACAGAAACAATGGAAAAGATGCAGACTACTGGCATCTGAATTACACGTAAGAATGTATTGGAGAAGATCCAGAGGCAGTCCTGTTCAGCTGTACCAGCCAGGCATACCTGAGAGCACTTGTGTTACAAGCAGGTGGTAACGAGAGGTGATGGAAATGTGTGGAAAACCTGACAAAGGACCTCACACAATGGTCTTCTTTGTAAACCAGACAAGCTACAGTCGTCCCAGGCAGGTGACAGTTTGCTCTTCTGGGAGCTGGATGATCCCTCAGGCATTGCCGCTCCTATTACTGCAGCCAGTGACAGGTTTCAGACAGTACGCATCTCAGGTAACACATCTCAGCTGCTGACAGTGGATTCGAGTTTGTTTATATGGAACGAATGGGTATTGTTTCTATATTGTAACAGTGAATTCAATGTTTCGTATGCATTCTGTTGTTATTAGTACCCGTGTGTACTAGTAGTCACAGATGGGTTAGGTGCTAGCCTGGAATTCCTGTACCTTCTTCAGTCGTGCCAGGTAGAGTTGCCTTTGGAAAATTCTGCCTTCCGGAAGTATTTGGTGAGGGGGGAAAAAAAACAAAACACGCAAAAAGAGACACGCAAAAAAAGCAAGCATCAAGGAAGAAATCAGTTCTCTATTCCCTTATGTTTAAACGGCTTTGTAGGAAGAACACAGTAAACCAATAAGGTTGTAAGAGATATTGGGATATTTCATTATAAATAGGTTCTTGAGAATACTCATTAAAAAATAGAGAGGAAAAATTTGAATTAACTGAATTATCCTTCGTAAATAAAAGTCTGGCTTCAGAGGGCACCTGGTTTATTCAGTGTACTGGACTAGACAGGGTGTTGAAAAAATGTCAGTTAACAACTGGGGATCTAGTTGCCCCCAGCCCATATTTTAGTTACTTTCCCACTAGAAAAAAGTCCCTAAATCTCTGATTTATTGAAAAGACAAAACCTTATAGCAAAATGCCTTGCTGTGACATTTTTGTTGACTTATGCATCTTTGATTTGTAATTCAGTCCCTGTGCCCAAAATGTATACATGCATATGCACAGAAAGGATTCTTTTCCAACTTGCTTTAGTAAAAGCTCCCTTTTTAGTTTCTGTGAGGTGGGTGTACTGTCTACTTAGCTCCTTTCCTTTGGTGAAACATTAGGCAAGTCTGCCTGCATGAGACCTTGTGGCAATGCGAAGTGGTAGAGGTCATGATGCTAATGGCAATGCACGGTGCTGCTGCTGTGAGATCTCCTGCCTCACATGTAAGCACAGGGATTCACCCCACTGAGTGCTAGTAAGAGTTATGCAGTCTCCCAGGGAATTCAGTAATGCTGCTTTGTGGTTAAGCAAGGCAAGAGTAAACTACTTAAATCTGTCCTAGAATATTCTTTTATTCCTTGTGTTTCAAATCAGCCTACTCCAAATTAGTATCTGCTTTCATCTTTGGTTTATCTGAATGCCAACCCTCACCCAGTTTTTCTCAAAAATTAATGTTATGACAGTTCTTTAATAAATTACTGATTTTCTTTCCCCTTTCAACTTCTGTGGCCAAGAACATAAAATGTTAGAACTTCATCACAGGAATTAAAAAAGTGAAGTGGTCAGTGAATACAGATTAATATTAGCCCATTAGTCTGATATTACCTGGGTTATTTAGTAAGTCAGATCAATATTACACAAGGTAGTTCCAAGTGCCCTGTGAAATCTTTCCTCAGCTTTTGATTTTTCAGGAGTGTGAAAGGCAGCTTTAAATTGGGTCTGCAATAGTAATTATTTTACCAGCCAGACCTCAAGCATGGAAGATATGGGCTGCATGTTATTCACAAGGTCATAAGATCTGACCTGACAAAAGGAGCATTTCTTTGAATTACGTGGAAGAAACACAGTTCCTTCACTCATATTCTCTTCTTTAAAAAAAGTAATCAACCACCTTCTTGTATGAGAAGTGACTGAATGTAAATTTCTAGCTCTTTTGAACTATTTTCTTTTGAATTATTATAAATAATCTCTATTTCCTGTGTTGAATCTGAACAAAGCAGGCTGCCAAATAATTAATTATTGTAAACACATTTTAGCGTTAGTATTAAATACTTTGTTCTCATGTACGAGCTCATTTACTTTGTCTCTCTCTGATACTCTACAAATGCTAGTCCCTCCAACCAACCATCCCTGGGCTGTTTGCTGTTGGTCTCCCTGATCTTGTGCAATGCCTTATGCTGTCCTTAACCACCTGACATCTAAGAAAAGGTTTTTAAATAGATACTTGTAAGTACCAAATAGCACCACAAAAGAACGATAAGCAAGAAACAATCTTAAATTGTTACCATACATATTGCCCTGTCTCAAGTATAAATACTTGATTTAAAAACCAGTCTGATTAAAAACTTGTTTATTTAGAAGACTTGGTTCAAAAAAGTTGATTGTAGCATTGTGGCTAAACATATCTTAACAATACAGTTGATGATTCTTTTATGTTTCTCAATTTGCACACACGCTGCATCTGGTGTTGATCTGAGGAAGGTGCAGTCAACTTCTAGCATGACTTCAGTATGTTTTTAAAATAACTTGGAACGCGTAGCTCCAAAATGTTGTGTAATACAAAGTAATCCTGAAAAGAAACCTTGTTTCTGTTTGTTTTATTACCATTTTAGATGAAAACACATCAAAACAGTGTAATCAAAACAATAATAAATCAAGAAAGTAAAAATGTAAAAATTAGTGATTTGTTTGAAGATCCCAGGATTACTGGCAAAGTAATTAAGAAACCGAGCAACATCTCATGGTATTCTCTATCAATGGAATACCTAAATCATGGTTTAAAATGTTCTGGCACACATAATTTATAACTTGTTGTTACTGTCAGTTTCTGACTCCTTGGCTTGTTTTATCTTTTTTTGTTTTTAGTAAATGCAAGGAGGATCTTATTTTATCTGCTTCCACAAAAAGAGCAGTAATGGAACAAGTGACTTTATGGAAAACTCAGCTTTGTAAAAACCACTTTCCGCTATCTGTGGATTTCTGTTTGAGCATGTCAGGCAACATCTTCTCTTAAAATCTCTGAGTGCTCTCAGCCCTGTCATTTTATCACCAATTTTTATATTGGAAAATGCAAGCTGCTTTGACATATACCTGTCAAAAAATTTTGAGAGGCATGAGTCATCTGGGGTCAATTCACTAGGGAAAATGCTTTTTGATGAACAAAGAAGGTACAAAATCACTGAAAAAGATGAAAAAGCATATTCTTAATCTCAGTAGTTTGGGATTACAAAATCTTTAACAAAATAACCGAGGCAGTTTGCAATAAATCTATGGAATATATTGTAATGAACTAGTTAAGTAATTTTGTCACATGTTACCTTTGAGCATATTGTGTGAACTCATGGGTTCTGCTATAAAGATGGGAGAGAATATTATGAGTGAAAAGCAGGATGTGGTAGCTGTGTAGACTCCACATGGGCATGGACAAAGGATGTTGTGGTTTAAATTTAGTGTATTATTCTCTTGATCAAAACTTCCATTGCTCATTCTATCCCACCAGCAGTCTTTGTATACAATATAAGAAAATGTGTCTGCAGAAATGGAGAAAACTAGAAGTTCACTAGATTTTTTTTTTTTGCAATTGTCCTATAGTAATTCTATGTAAATCTAATTCAACAGCAAATTTAAACAAATAATATTGGCATTTTCTAGATAAATATCAAACCTCATATTACACTCTGGAGACGTGAATTCCTGATGAAAGTATGTTTCAGCTGGGACAAGCTTGTGAAGGTTTAAGAGCCCATGACCTCAAGTTTGCAAGATATTCTTCTCTAGAGACCATCCTAAGTCATAATGTGATTCCTAACCATTAGCTGTCCCAAATCATGTCTTGGCAATTTCTCTCCAAAGCCAGTGTTTTTTGGGGGGGATAATTCATTAATTGTGTATTGTACAGTAATGGTAAATTAGTGTTTAGAGAGGTTAGTGTTTATTTTTATCTAAAAACTTTTTATGCTTACTTTTAGAACAGAACAGAATAGAATAGAATAGAATAATTTCACTTGCAAAGGACCTAAAACAATCATCTAGTCCAACTGCCTGACCACTTCAGGGATGACCAGAAGTTAAAGCATGTTATTAAGGACATTGTCCAAATGCCTCTTAAACACTGACAGGCTTGGGACATTGACCACCTCTCTAGGAATCCTCTTCTAGATTTTGACCACCCTCTCGGTAAAGCAATGTTTCCTAATATCAAGTCTGGACCTTCCCTGACACAGCTTCAAACAATTGCCATTAGTAAAAAGAAAACAAAGCCAAAAAATAAAACCAACCAAACCCACAAAGGAAAAAAAGAGCTCTGATAGTTTGCTCCATAATCAGATTCACTTGTATCAATGGGATGATGTGCCCTCACTTTGCAGGCACATCTACATGTAAGAAACATAGAGGGAAAGTTTATTTGAAATTTGAACTTTCTTATGTTTATTGTATCAAAACAAGACTTTGGATATGACTAATTGAGAGTAAGAAGCTGCTAGTTTACTCATAATCTTCATTCAAAAATGTATATTGGTTCTAGAATTATTTTTGTCTTATTGAAGCAAATGTTTCTGTTGCTGTTGTGTAAATTTTCATTCTTATTTCTGGTGATTTGAAGTTCAAGAAAGTTAATTTAGTTTTAGAAGGAGGCTTGAGAATTTCTTATTTTATTCAAACCAGTTTGCTCCTCCACTACATTTTGTGTTGACATTACTGGAAGAACCTCTGCATTATCTTCTTGTTTTAGACTGCTTACAGTAAGTTCAGCATGGCAGATCTCCATCTGCATGGGCAGTTGAGTATACAAGCAGGTCTTATAGAGATGCCTGCTTTGGAGAGTTGTTCCTTTTGCACTGTTCAAAGAGAGATAAAGAAAATGGCTGTTTCTTGTTTCACCATTGCTGATTGCCTGAAAGTACTTAAACCCCCTCATCTTGATGGAGAGAAATATCTGCAGTTTAAATATTCCAGGTCCTGGTGTGTAATATGTTGTTATTTCCTTTAACAAAATCTTACAGAATCTTTATTTTCTTGATCCACAACCTCCATTTGAATTATGGTTTTTACATTAACTACCATTCAAGCCAGCTGTACGTGTCTTTTCTATCAGGAAGTGGTGTACATATAACATGTAAAGACTTTTCTGGGGCATATTGAGCAGCAGCCCTACTACTGCTACAGCTTGAAGAGGGTGAAGAATATAATTTCATTTTCCCCATTCCCCTCGGAACTCATAAAGCTTGACCATTTCCCAGCTGTCAAGCTACTGACGCACCTATCCATAAAGAAAGTATGGATATATTAAACAGTGGTCTTAGAAAGGCTGACATTTACATACTTTTTTTAGGTCAATGATTAAAGTAATGAAAGGTGCCAGTTAGTCATTTGAGAACTACAAGATACATTTACCTGAAAGGTCAGGTAAATGAAGGAGCTGGCGCAGAAAGCTGTGAGGCTGGACATTAATTCCGGCAGGTTTCTTCGTATCGATTACACAGATTGTGAGTGCTCATTTGTAAGCCAGAAGGCAGATACGTCTCTTTCCAGGCCATTTGTCTCCTTTTGTTTCTTAATTAATATCACAAAAAACTTGTGGTAATGAAATTGGCCTGTTAATTAGGCTAGTCTTTAAAAGTAAAGGTTTTGATATCTTAGGTTTTTTCCAGCACAGATAACAGCAGTCTTGTTAAAATTTCTACTTGTTTTCCTTTTGCAAAATTGCCTATAATTGAAATATTTATATTGATGCAAGAAATAAACACATTTTCTGCTTGGTAACCATTTTAGTGTTATATTTCAGAGAAGAATACTGATTTTAGAATCTGGATGTCTTCAACCTGCTGCTTTTTACAATTAATGTCTTACATGGGAAAAAAATGGGTGATTTTTTTATTTATTTTGAACACCTGGCCATATTTTGCATGATGTAAAATATTGTATCATGGTATTCTGATGCAGCTTTCCTTGGCACAGTTGGTTTTCTCTGTGCAGATTGTGCAGATTTTTTCCAGAACAACAGAAGAGATGTTTTATTTATTTTTAAGAGTAAAAGTAAATTAAGGCATAGTGAAAAAACGAGAAGAGGAACAAAGACACCAATGAAATATATACTTAGACGTCTTACTGAGAGTTTTGTGAGGAAGATGTTCTGTTTGGTGTAAATTAATTTTCCGTTTTGACATTCACCTTCAATTAGAAGACAATATTTATCTTTTTTTTAGTTTCTAGTAGGTTGAGACTTCATGTTAAAAAGTAAAGTTTTGCTCAGTGTTGTTCTAGGTTGAAGCTTGAAGAAGTTATCACTAGAAATTGGTGATGAAATCCCATCTGTGTTGACAACTCATTCTGTCCTTTATGCAGCCCTTGTGGTTCACAGATTCAGTCACATATTTACATCATTTAAATTACTAAAATGAATATTGCTTTATTTTAGCATGTCTATCAGAGTGAATTATATTTATATCAAATACATGAGAAGTGTAAGTCAGAAAACAGGAGTGGATTTATTAGAAGGGTAAAAGATCCTTCTCTGGTGTTAAAGTCAGAAAATGTTTTCACAGCATGAAATACTATTGCACATTTGGGATCTCCCCTAAGGAGAGATGGCTGTAGGCAGGTGCAGCAGGCATAATTGTTCACATACACGGGCAAAAAAAGCATCTTTAAAATGAATGCTTACACTGTCCCATTTTTTTTCCTTTGTGTGCTATTGTGATCTTCCTTTAGGAAATGTCCAGGATACTATGTTATTTTAAGGTAACTGGAAGGGCTAGAAAATATTGTTGGAACCTGAACATCTTCTAAATAAACTACTCAGAATAAAGGAATCTGTTAGAAAATGCTTTTGTGAAATCTGTGAATAATCTTTCACAGTCTATGACCTTAAGTATACTTAAAGATAGATACTACATATATCAACTCAAGCGATTAAATAAGCTACTTATTCTTTCCTTGAAAAATTAAAAGAATAGGTTACCATACTTTGCGCATATTTTCTGAAAAACATCATGATTAGGAAGAAAGATTGAATACATCAGCTCCCTCAAACCTGAGATTTAAGTTGTTTTAAAACTGCTATAGCAGAAATTGCGCACTAGTTTTAACTATAATGATTTCTCTGTTGTACATTTTACATTACTTTCTCCATACATTTAAACCAAGAGGTAGAAGTCAGAAAACTTTAATAACATCTCATTCTTGGCTGCCAAAGTAACTTTACTAATTGAAAATTTAATCTCAGTGGCATTGTTCTTGCCATTTTTAATAAATCTTGACAGATTTCACAATTTTTCTTTGCTTCATCATTTTTTCCTCAGGGTTTTCTGAAGATTTTTTCCCTTTTCAAACACACTATAATACAACAAGGCTGTTGGATAAATCTGGCAAATCAATCAGTCATGGCCCATGCAACAAGAGACACATCTAGTTGGTATTTCCTAGGTCAGCCAAGTGAAGCAAATATCTCAAGGCAGAAAAAAACAAATCCAGGAACAAATAGTGTCCAATGGTGCATCCTGTTAAAGATAGTTCCATTTTCTGAACTAACAGGTAAAAGGGGGCTAGATTAAGAAAAGTGGACTTAAAATCAGTCACCATGTGCAGTTGTTTGAATAGGCTAACAGTCCTGTCATATAATCTCTTTCATAAACTAAATAATTTGTCGCATATCATGTGATTATATGATCCAGTGTTGGTTTATTTTGCCATATCACAAAATACATGGATTTTCTGATCCACATACCACATAATCATTTGCAGTCGTAAATTTTGGATTTGTTGGATAACATGATTAACTTCTTTTCACACTAAATATTTTTTATGCCCTTAACCCTCTTGTTTCTTTTTTTTTTTCTCTTTCTCTACACTTCATCATTGTAACTGCCTTTCTTGTACAAGTCCTCTGCTTTATAAATTCAGGACACCATCCCACCTAGCACAGAAGAGGGTGGTTTTGAAGTACTTCTCTCAGAGTGAGAATTTCTATTTCTGGAGAGGAACCAACAGAACTTCTTAAAGAAAACAGCTGAATCTTTTTTCAGATAAGCAATTGGTCACAACTGTATGAAAAGTGCCCATAATAATTTAACTTCTTAAATTTAACTGCACCGAGAGTCTGTAGATAGATCTGATAAGGTTACAGCTGAGCGAGAGTGATTATATTGTTTTATAGGACTGTTGCAATGTTACATTGTTGTAAAGGAAAATACTCTTTTTCTGTATTCAGAGATAACAAAAAACAAACAAAACAAAAAACCCAAGAAAAATGGACTTTCTTCAGTACTTTCAATATTGAGTTAGAACTGTTAATTACAAGCCATATCTTTGCATGAAGTGCACCAAGTGCATAACTTTTCCCCTGGTTCTTAGCCTTGTCTCACAATAGAAATATGGAAAGTTATAGCTCATCATTTTGGGGATAAGAAATGAAAAAGAAGAGGAATTGGCAAGTTAAGACATGGCATAAGTGATCTTTTGATGTGTGTTGAGGAAATACTAAAAATACTGTTCTCTATCCTAGGGTCACAGACAATGTGCTGCCTGCAAGACTTTCCAGCTTTGCTCATGGGCATAGGAAATTAAAAACATAAAAATAAAACTGAGACTATCAGAGGAAGCAAAGGGTGATGGTGCCTACTGCTCGTTCTGTGTCAGTAACTGTTGCCTGTAGTCAAATATGATTGGGACCACTGTTTTGAGATGTAGCTCGAAGTGATATCGTTTCATCTAGTACATTCTAGGTTACAGCTCCATCTCTGACCTCTTTGAGGAAAGGGTAAATGTGGAATATAAGAATAGTTTTTCCTATTGTACCATCATTTTTCCTCAGCACTCATACTACAAAATGACTGCTTCTCATTAAATTGAGATAATATTTATAGCAACTCAGTGCTCCAGTAAGGGTAGCTCATATAATATAAAAAATGCTATACTTGTTATGATGGGTGCAGCTTTGTATGCCTACGAGAAGAAGCTCTGCAAATACTAAGAATTCTTTTCAGAGATCATTGAAAATTTTCAAGACAAGTAAATGGAAAACTAAATTTCCCAATAAAAGAGCACCTTTATTTGAAATCTGACAATTTTGACCTAGAAATGCTGCTGCAGAATCTCATGGGAGTAACAGTCCAGCCTTGTGTCTCTAATTCTCTTTTCTGATCTAGAGGTCTGAGCTGACCACATTTCCCATGTTGAACCATTTTTTCCATTCTTGCTGAACCACTGTGATGCTATAATCTGTAGTCAGCTGAAGGGAATAGGAGGTAGAAACAAACTATAGTTGCCATTAACATTGAGATGATATTTCCAAATCCCTTTTTTCCGCTCCAATTTATTGGCACAAAGCTGATGGTTAGAGGAGAGAAAGGTGTCATTCTATTTCTGCATATTAAGCCCAAGCTGTCACTAAATAACAGGTATTTTTCACTCTCCAAGAGTGAACAGAGCACCCCTAGAAAAATAATTTTCATAGAGCAGTTTGAACAATGTGTTTGAACAATTCTGTAGTTTGATCCCAGTTTTAAGGTTTCTTACCTTCGATATCTTTTTTTATCCAAACTACGAGATAAAGTTGAAGTAGTAAATGATCTATTTATTTCAGTTCTGCTGATAGCATCCCTATCCATATGGGACGTCTCGTAGAGGTAGGACTGGGTACAGAGAATCATTATATGCTGGAACAGAGCCCAGCCATTAGGAAGTCATTTTTAACACTGGCTGAGAATTCATGAACTGCATTTTAAAATGTCCTTTTTCAAATGCAGTAATTGGCATAATTCCCAATGCTGACGTTAGAAAAAGAAATGTTAAAAATATGTACAACATGTTGTGCAAGTGTACAACATTTGCACAACATGCTGTTCTTCTAGACACAGATATTTTCACTACACTAACATAACATTAATGTATTAAAACACTTTGTTAAGTGGGGTGAGAGGTTTGATGCAAGAATAAGATGTGGTAAAGATTTTAGGAACATTTTCTGCTACGTAGTGCTGCTTTACATGAAGCAGAAACAGTTCTTGTGCACTGCTCCCATCAGATGAGGTCTGAGATAGAGACATTAACTAAGTGTGAGGTGTGTATTGTACACTTTTATGCCAACTGGATAAGTTTGGTTTAGCATCAAGAAGAGAATATTTTGTGCTCTGGATGGACGTAGAACAGACAGATACAGTAGCAAATTCTAAACCTTCATAGATTTTTTTTCCAACAACTGATTCATCTGAAAACCATTAAGCAGCAAGAGTGACCCCAACACCGCCAAAGTTTCAGTAGTTTGGTTTTTTGGGTTTTGGTTCTTTTCTTTTTCTTTTTTTCCCCATTCTAGATCTACAAAGTGAGTGAAAATGTTAATGCTACTATCTGTTTTTTTCAGTTGCCCATGGTCAGAGCACATAGCTGTGATGGGGGAGAGAGGGGTTCGTGGTCTAAACTACTAGTGCACAGATAGCACTGCCTAAGTCACAAGGGCTGTCTGCAGCAAGGCAAAACGTAAGAAGAGATATTTGAAAATTAGTAGACTTTATTAGTCACAGCTGGTAGTGAAGGGGCTCTGAGCAAAAAAATCCTGGGGTTCAACATGAGAGAGAGGTGGTTCTGGGCAAAGTAGTTAAGGAATTGATGGCAAAGGGACTTTTCTTTCCTAATTTTTCTGCTAAGCAGACACTTCTGTGCTGTCTTTTTATGGTTTAGGTTTAGTCTGGACAGGATCCGTTTGATATTCTAATTCTATTCTAAGTTCTACTATTTTTCTCTCCCAGAGTGGACCCACAGCTCCCATAAGGACTCTTTTTCCTTGATGCCAACTAAAATATATTCTGTGCAGGAGAATGATTTCAAGAGCAAAGTGTCCTCCAGAAGAGTATGTAGCTTGTTGTCAAAGGAATTTTCTTAAAAGGCAGTTGATCATGATTTAAATCCCTCCTTTTGAACCAAAAAAATTGTAATTACCTGTATTTTATGTAGTCTGGCTGGATACCCTAGAAAAATGGTTCCTCTAAACGGGAAAAGATTCTTATTTCTAGTCACTTTTGTTTCTGATGTTTTGGGTTTTGGTAAAGATCTGCCTGAACTAAAATATTCTGTGTTGAAGTGAAATATTTATTTAATCCAGAACTAGTGTTTCTTTTTTTTTGTTTGGGAAGACAGATAAGCAAACAATTGAGTTTATCTAAAAGATATTTAAGAAAATCCTTCAAAGTAAACCCAAATACTAACAATGTTCCTTTTTTAAAGGTACTTAAAACCTTAGGGTTGAGGGACCACTGCTCAGTCATGTGGTCCTGCATATGGTGGTTGCAACAGCACCCTGGTCTGTAGCTTTAATACTAACTTCCCCAGAAAGGTAATTTTTTATTATTATTTGTATTAGTGTAGCAGTTCAGAAGGTCTACTATGGAGCCCAGAGTCCTTCTCGCTCTTGTACAAGGCAGAGTGGAGTTTCTTTCTCCAAAACATTTACAATATAATTTTTAACTTCTTATGTCAGTTTTCATCCCAAAAGTTATTTTCTCCAACCATTTCCATTTTAAGATAAGTCTATTTGAAGTCTAAGATTAATTTTACCTCTCAAAATTATAAAAGGTATTTTTTCAAAGAGTTTTTAATATTCATTTTCTCTAGGTGAAAATTGTCAATGTAGAGCTCCTTTACATACCTGACTCTTCATTTTTTAGGAATTGTTAATAAAAATTATCAGAGTTTCCATGTTTTAGTTATTTACATAGGTTTTTAATGTATATTGCTATTAATTGGCTGCTATTAATGGAAAACAACTGGTATCTTTAAATCTATCCTAAAATTTCTCTGTAAAGTTTCCCAATGCATTTGGATACAAGCATACCCTTAAATTTGTATGTGATTTTTCTCGTACAGGGTTGCTATATACAGAACTGGGACACTAGAACACTGTTTAGAATGGGAAGGTATTTGTACTTGCTTAGTTCTAAATTAGATATTGTTTGCAGCAGTAATCAGACTGGTCTCTTGTTGTGGTCTGCACAACAGACACATGTAAACAGAAAGCAGATTGTCTGGGAAAACAGTTAAATTCCTCTTTTTTCCATAAATCTGGCCCAAACCAGGCAGTGTTTGGCATAGTGCCAAGAGGTGCAGCGCTGCTAAAGTTGCCATCATTTAAAAATCTAGTTTTGCCCATTTGTAATAATTGAAGCTTCTCTGGCACAGTTAGCTGGTGTTGAAGTTGAGCACTCTGATTCCTATATCTGCAGCCCCCATAGTGTTGTGACATGATGAGGTTTTTCTCAATGGTATTAAAAAGAAATGCTGTGTTCCCACCCAAGAAATTGCTGAAATAATCCTTCTTTTGATGTTCTGGTTACTTGTTGGGCTATATTTTAGCATCGATTAATGCTGACAAAGAAGCTGAAACCACTATTCAAAAAGGAAACATAGAAATACGAAATGTTGTTGCTTTCTTACTTCTGAGAATTTATACCCACTCACACAAAATATTCCACACTTTTACACCATGCAAATGCTACATCAAGACCTTCAAAGGAAACTGTTCTCCTCCTAGGGGCAGATTTCTGAAGAAAAGAGTTGCTGCTGCAGTGGACTGCTGGCGTTAGTGTGATTGGAAAAGGATATATTGGATGTCAAGCACCCTAGACATTGAGCAGCCATTTAGTGGGCTGGCAACAGGGGATTATGCTGTGGCATACCCGCACTACGTGTCAGAGGAGGATGCTCTTGTGTATTACTCAGTCAGTAAGATCTGTCTCCAGGGGAGCCAAGAATGAGGGCATTATCATTCAACTCTCATGAATAGGAGAGAGAGAAGATTGCAGGAGATCACATCTTTCATTAGTGTTATAGATTAAGTGCCACCAGTCAAATGCATTGGAGGCTGCTTTCTCAAGCAACTGCTTCCTTCTTTGCTGGCTCTTATGTATTGTTTCAGCACTAAATAAGTATATAAGGATGCTAATTGCATTTAGTACCTCATTTGTAAGAGGGGAGCAAGCCAAAAGGGAAGGCAGAAAGATTTTTCACGTCACTCCAGGGTGAATACTATGGGTAATGAATTAAAACGACAGAAAGTAGTCACTGTGTGAGAAGACAGAAAGAAAACTGTTGAAATTGATGAAACATAGTTTTCATGTTTCATAGTTTCAGTCATATCTGTTTGATATGACTAGACCTCTTCTGCCTCCTTATGAAGACAAAATAATCTTTCATACTTTGACAGCTCCTGGGAGAAGTCTCTTTCCTTTCCAGGTAGTATGAATTGTATCAAATATTCAGATCTTTATGTTATTAGGTTTTTAAAAGAAAGGTGCTGCAATAACACTGCCCTAACTGTGTGGGTCACTTGTCTTAAGGATCTAGGAGTCAGAAGCTACATTTTTCCTTAGGCTCTAGGTATGAAGAATTCAGAAATGCCTATACTTCTAGGGTAAAATCTATAGCAAACCTAGTGCAGGATGGAGATGTCAATAGCATTTAATTAGAGATCTAACCAGCTTGGAGGAAATGTTCATTCGACCTCCATTTGAAAGAAAGTGAGGAGTATGTGTGGTAGAGTGCTCACCACTTCTAAACAAGCATGTTGGCAACGGGAAGCTAATGCTACGTGTTCATCTACTAGAAGTGTGGATGGAGGAAGGCAGTTAGCATTTGCTTATTCATTGTGAACTTGTAACTGCAGTCTCAGTTGTCCCTCTCTAACTTCTCTTGCTCTGTGGTTGAGCTCAACACAGCGGGTATAGAATCATAGAATTGTTTAGGTTGGAAAAGACCTGTAAGATCACCAAGTCCAACTGTTAACCTAACACTGACAAGTACACCGCTAAACCATGTCCCTAAGCGCCACATCTACATGTCATTTAAATACCTCCAGGGATACGCAAAGCCCTCCCTGGGCAGCCTGTTCCAATGCTTGACAACCCTTTCAGTGAAGAAATTTTTCCTAATATCCAATCTGAATCTCCCCTGGCACAACTTAGGGTTGTTTTCTCTTGTCCTATTGCTTGTTACATGGGAGAAGAGACCAACATCCACCTCACTATAACCTCCTTTCAGGTAGTTGTAGAGAGTGATAAGATCTCACTGAATCCCCTTTTCTCCAGGCTAAACAACCCCAGTTCCCTCAGCTGCTCCTCATGTGACTTGTGCTTTAGACCCTTTACCAGCTTCATTGCCCTTCTCTGGACACACTCCAGCACCTCAATGTCTTTTTTCTAGTGAGGGGCCCAAAACTGAACACAGGGTTCGAGGTGTGGCCTCACCAGTTCCGAGTACAGGGGCACGATCACTTCCCTACTCCTGCTGGCCACACTAGTTCTGATACAGGCCAGGATGCTGTTGGCCTTCTTGGCCATCTGGGCACACTGCCGGCTCATGTTCAGCTGGCTGTCAACCAGCACCCCCAGGTCCCTTTCCACTGGGC
>NW_010538232.1:42087-42527 GCF_000687285.1 Phaethon lepturus | reverse complement strand
CTTGGCCAGATCCCTCTGCAGAGCCTTCCTAGCCTCCAGCAGATCAACACTCCCGCCCAACTTGGTGTCATCTGCAAACTTACTTAGGGTGCACTTGACCCCTTTGTTCAGATCATTGTTAAAGATATTGAACAGAACTGGCCGCAATACCGAGCCCTGGGGAACACTGCATGTGACCCGCTACCAGCTGGACTTAACTCCATTCCCCATAACTCTTTAGGCTCAGCCATCCAGCCAGTTTTTTACCCAGTGAAGAGTATGACCACCCAAGCCATCGGCAACCAGTTTCTCCAGGAGAATGCTATGGGAAACAGTGTCAAAGGCTTTACTAAAGTCCAGGTAAACAACATCCACAGCCTTGCACCTCATCCACTAGGTGGGTCACTGTCGTGGTTTAGCCCCAGCCGGCAACTAAGCACCACGCAGCCGCTCGCTCACTC
>NW_010538232.1:0-42036 GCF_000687285.1 Phaethon lepturus | reverse complement strand
GGTTTAATAGGACAGAAAGAAAGAAGGAAACAATGATGATAATACCAACAAAGGAATGTACAAGAACAAGTGATGCCCAATACAGCAATTGCTCACCACCCCGTGATCGACAGCCCGTCCCCGAGCAGCGATTTCCGCCCCCCGGCCAACTCCAGTTTATGTACTGGGCATGACGTCGTATGGTAGGGAATATCTCTTTGGCCAGTCTGGGTCAGCTGTCCCGGCTGTGTCCCCTCCCAGCTCCCTGTGCACCCCCAGCCTGCTCGCTGGCAGGCCAGCACGAGAAGCTGGACTGTCCTTGACTGCTCAGCAACAACCCAAAACATCAGCACATTATCAACCGTTTCTCATCCCAGATCCAAAACACAGTCTCGCACTAGCTTCTGTGAAGAAAACCAGCTCTATCCTGGCTGAAACCAGGACAGTCACCTGGTCATAGAAGGAGATCAGGTTGGTCAAGGAGGACCTGCCTTTCATAAACCCATGCTGACTGCACCTGATCACTTGGTTGTCCTTTACGTGCCACATGATGGCACTCAACATGATCTGCTCCACAGCCTTCCCTGGCACCGAGTTCAGGCTGACAGGCCTGTAATTCCCCGGCCCTTCTTGTAGATGGGCATGATATTTCCTAACTTCCAGTCAACTGGGACCTTCCCAGTTAGCCAGGACTGCTGATAATTGATGGAAAGTGGCTTGGTCAGCACTTCCACCAGCTCCCTCAGTACCCTTGGGAGGATCCTATCTGGCCCCTTAGACTTCTGTGTGTCTAAGTGGTGCAGCTAACCATTTCCCCTTGGATTATGGGGGCTTCATTCTGTTCCTTGTCTTATAGCTGAGGGGGCTAGGTACCCGGATAACAACTGGTCTTACTATTAAAGACTGAGACAAAGGTGGCATTAAGTACCTCAGCCTTTTCCTCATCCTTTGTCAGTATGTTTCCCCCTGCATCCAAAAAAGGATGGAGATTCTCCTTAGCCCTCCTCTTGTTGCTAATATATTTATAGAAACATTTTTATTGTCTTTCATGGCAGTAGCCAGATTAAGTTCTAGCTGGGCTTTGACCCTCCTAATTTTCTCCCTGCATAACCTCACAACACCCTTGTAATCCTTCCAAGTTTCCTTCTTCCGACTGTCAGAAACTCTCCTATTTTTCTCCTGAGTTCCAGCCAAAGCTCTCTGTTCAGCCAGGCTGGTCTTCTTCCCTGCTGGCTCATTTTTTGCCACATGGGGACAGACTGCTCCTGTGCCTTTAAGACTTCCTTCTTGAAGAATGTCCAGCCTTCCTGGACTCCTTTGTCCTTCAGGACTGCCTCCCAAGAGACTCTGTCAACCAGACTGTATGGCTGGTGTACAACCTATATCTGCAGAAATGACCATATACAGGGTGTTTCTGACTCCATGAGAGTAGTTTCACATGACGGTGCAGCTGAGAAGACCTTGGGCTTTCCCCGCTCCCATGGTGCTATGGGACTGTCTGGTTGAACACTGGCCATTCATGCTTGCTAAGGGCTTGCCCTTTTTCCTCACAAGGTCTAGGTCATGTTTTTGCCTCAAAACTGGAATGCTAATGTATCTTTAATAGCATTGCATACTGCCTGCCTTCTTGAATAGTAGGCCTGACCTTGATCATGCCATACCAAGTCTGAAGAGTGTTCAAGAAATGAATGACAAAGAGCATGGCTGAGGTTTAGGGAAGGGATGGATGGGGACAACAGACAGTTCAGAGGGAGAACAGCAGCAGCTGTAATTCTTATGGTCACTATCGGTCCCATTTCATGGACTTTTTTGTGTTTGGAGCACAAAACCTGGTTATCATGAGACTGGATGAAAGGGTCAGATGTCTAAGTCTCCTACCACACTTGGTATTAAAATAGATGAACCACATGGCTGTTTTCTGTTCTATGGTATCTTTCAAATAACCTTCAAACTAAGGAATAAATGCTGTGCTGTAAATGAGTCAATATTAATAATAAATACTATCAGACAGAGAGGGAATTAAGGGAGAGAGAACAGATGAATTTTCAACTTAATCCAGAAAACCTTTTAATCTCACAATAAAACATTTTTCTAATCTACTTTTTTTTTTTACCTCACTACCAGCAAGGGGCAATGACATGGGAAATTGCCTGCAAGGCTAAGTCCCCCCTGGAAAAGACTTTATAGTGACATAGGGTTCATATTTTAGTGCCAGTAGCTAGTATTTTATATCAGCTTCCAGAACAAAAGAAAGAAGGTATTTTGACAAAGGAACCTTTTCTTTCTAGCTGAGTATCTGAGGATTTGACAGTATTAAGAATGACATTAAAGAGTTGCATCATTAAATGTTATTACACTAACACAGGTTGTAAATCTAGGCTTGTCTTATGGACTTACCTATCCTCGAAAATCTGTGAAGGACATGACGATTTTAATTTATACTAGCTTCTGTACCTTAACACCCACTGTGGAAATCCTGGGCACATAAAATATGTGAATTAATTCAGTTCACTTAATACATGCTGATATCCACACTAAGAGTTGAACAAAAGTAGATAGTGTGCAGTAGGCTAGCTTATTTTGGAGCAAATTCACAGAAGAGGCATGTATTCTAAGAAGTCCTTCAGCTTCTGCTAAAGAGGTGCATTAGCTCTCTCAAGAAACATTTCTGAGTATTTAACAATTTCATCTTGAGATTGAGTTATTAAGTAGTCTGAAGTCTCAGCTTGGTTTTCCTGAATGTCGGTTTCTCATCGAGCTACTTAGTGCAAACCAACACAGAAGTAAATGTGCTATTAGGCATTAGTGGATTAGTGATAAATTTTTGTTATTGTGATTAGGCATTTTCCACTTAATCTCGTAGCTGCAAAGATGTATTAATGGCGATGAGTGCAGCTTGTATTCTACAACACTAAGCTTACCCAGCAGCTCTTGTTAAAGAAATCTGACTTCCTGGGGATGGAATTTAGCTTTATGTTATAGAAATTGGAGTCATTATGTGCATTAAAATTTTAGTTCCTACAGAATGATTTCTGTAAATGTCATCTTGGTTTCTGGAACATTTTCTAGTGCAAGTCACCAAATCAAACACTGTGGCAGTCTAAGTCTGTGTAAAGAATTTTTGCCTTTATTTTGGGGAAGTGAGGGTTGAAGAAGAGGAACTGGCATAGTTGAAAGTGTTCTGAATGTTGTTCCTCCTATTGTCCATCCCATCCCTCCATCTCTTTTACATCTTAGGCATGGAAGGCAGCTGTCAAATATAATATTCACTCCTGTGTTGGAGGTTAAGATTTTCTGTCAAATGATCTATACTGAGTCCCAGTTTGAACTTGTCGAGGTAGAAGTCTATGAGAATCTTTCAAAGTTTTGACAAACTTTTTCAAGTCCCAACAGTACAAAGCCCTGAGCAACCCTATCTGATCTCATAGCTGACCCTGCTGGGAGAAGGAGGTTGGAATAGGGAACCCCTAAAGTCCTTTCCGACCTGAAATATCCTATGATCCTGTAACTAATCTGGTTATCATAGTTTGTCTTTCTTGCAGTCTGGTTAATAAACTCTGTAAGTTTACTTTTTTGGGTCTTCATGTTGTCCTTGCCTCTTCAGTAATTTGGAGAAAGAGAACACTATTAATTACCACATTTAGGAGGATGCCTTCTGTAAATGCATTTGGTACCAGCTGGACTTCCTGGAGACTGTCCTGTGCAAATTTTTCTTTATCAGAAAAGAACAGGTCCATCTGTGATTTTAGCTTTCTCTTGCTAGCTCCAAATGCTCCCAGGAGATAGAAAAAGAAAAAAGCTAACTGAGGCCTGCAAGATTTCTCTTACAGCAATCTGAAATTATAGGAGAATCTTCTCCCAGTGGTATAGACACATCTATGTGAAGCCTTTTCTCATTTCTTTTGATTAAGCTTCAAATCAATTTCTTGGTTTGTGGGTTGGTTTGTCTCTCAGCAATTGAGTGAAATGTGTTCTTCAGTCTCTCATTAGGCCAGTTCTCACAAAATTGTAAGAGCCCAGCTGCTACACACTATCAGCTGTGACTGAGCAGGCGGAAATGATACAGGATGATGTGCAATAGTGTCTACTGCCTGAAGCCACCAGCTATTACCAAAAGCCCTTTTTAGTCCCAACTACTGCAGTGTTTCTGCTAAATAAAATGTTGGTGTAAGTGTGGTATCAGACCTTCTTACTTCTCATAACCCAGCATGCCAATTTAGTGAGGCCACTTTCACGGCTGGCTGCCAAGAGCTGCTTGTGAGTCAGACTATGTCAGGCTGCTTGTGTCTTCCCCTCAAAATAGCATTAAGCAACTGGTCATAACCACTGAGCCTAACAGCTACAATTTGACATTAAAAAAAAAGTTTCAGTAAGGACTTTCACCCCCCAACCATATCTTATTATTGGTTTGTCTATGGCCATCAGGGAACCCAGTGGTGACTGAGGCAGCGCTGCCCAGCTCCTCTGAGCTGCTGGTGCTGCTGTTCTGCTTCCTTCTGGTGTCACTGTACAGTGACCTAGCTGCACCTCCTTTGCCACTGGCCAGCACAAGAAAAGTTTTTATGCCTGTGCTTGTGCCATCAGTCAAATAATTACTGCTTTGCTGTGGTTTTCACCTGGCTTTATAAGCTTTATAAGCTTTATAAGCTTTATAAGGTCCACAATGCGGCTCTAGGGATGGCTCTGGGTGTGGGGGAACACAACACCAAACCTACCTTTCACTTTACTTCTTGCAGGAGGTATGACTGCTCTTTCACATCTCAGCCAGTCCATAACGGACGGGCTCCTGCTGGGAAACATCTGTCTCTGCGGCAACCCCATCTTCCTACCTCACCTGCAACCCCTTTCCTTTTACTGGATAACACATTAGTGACATCCAGGGAGATGAATAGTCTCTCTCTAGTTGCTGGCACAGCACGAGACAGTTTCTAATACAAACATCGTAATAGTTATTGGTCACATGTTTCTCATTTTCTGATTTACTGATCGGAAGCAGAGTGGTAGAAACGCTGAGCGCTCACAGAGGAGGTTGGTTCAAGACCTGTCATGCACAAAATGTATATTTTTGCTGGTATTTTCAAAAACGGGTCTTAATCTTTCGGAACTGCTCTTGCTTCTGTAAAATGGGGACAGTACGAACTCTTCATCTCCCAAGGGAACTGTGGATGCAAATTTGCAGTGTGACATCCCAAGCAACATCCAGTACAAGTAAGTAGATTGTTTGCAGTAAAGATTTAGGATTGTACACTAAACAACAGTTTTTGAGTGAATAATGAAGCAAATATTTATTATAAAGAACATAAATTCTTAAGGGGAAAAGCAGCGTGCGTTCGCAGAACTGAAGACTGTATCAAATCGCAAATGCACAAAGGGGCCAAGTAAAGTCTGCATAAGCAATTTTAATTCTTGCACTTAATAACTTTGATGCTTGATTTTGCAAAATTCACATACTTTCTTTGGACTTCCATGGGAGTTTTCTAAAATGAGTAACTGTGTACATTAAGTTGCTCATATGTGAAAATCAGTAACAACTTGTGTCTTTAAAAATAACACTAGTAAATAATACACTTTGAAATTTTGGGGCTTATGAAGCATTAATGAGATTTGTAGGAGCAACTGTTATTTTAAAAAATCACAGCAATTTATTGTTGCTAATTACTCTCTTGGCACCACACATATTTAAGATTAATTGGAATGTCTGTACTCAGTAATGAGGTCCCATGTAGTTTACACTGACTGACAACATCTTCCTTTATCTGGAAAATTACCACACTGGAAAATTTGCAAACAGGGCAGTAGCTCTTGGCAATCAAATTTTGAAAGTTTTACTTGATACAGTAGCTACCGAGTTAGAATAAAAGGATCAAACTGTTCCAACAGTTAATAATAACAATAAAAAAATCCACAGGAATTCTGTCATGAAGGTATAACTTACACAAAAATGGATGTTTGACTCCTACATGGTCAGACTTCGCATTCAGACAGAGACCCGATTTCTCAGTATGATACAACATTATGAATTAAAACTGCAGCATTTCTCAAAGATTTATTTTTATCACGATTTTTCTACTTTAAATTTAGTCATCTAAGGATGGACGCTGGAAGAGCAATCCTTTCATCTCCTCCCTGAAAAGCTGTGAATAAACATAGTAGGTGTTGATGACAAAGGATTATGTTGTAGTGTGCTACAAGAATTTTTCTGAAATGCTTTGTTTGTGTATACATGTATGTGCATGTTTGTGCATTTAAATACTTTTTTGGCAGCTGGTCTATTTCTGTAGTTCCCTTAAAAACAGGAACTTTATGTCATTCTTTCGGGGATGCATTTATCAGGTGGGGCTGATAAAGAATCACATATTACATACAACTTTGTCAAAGAGTAGGAAATGACTGCTGATGATAGAAATCATCACTATTTGAACTTGGAGACCTAGTCTTCCCAGCCACAGGCACATTTCTGGTGCTGGAGGCCAAAAAAATCCAACCACCCCAAAAAACACCCACCCAAAACCCATAACCTTGGTCACTCCCCCATCACAAAATTGAAGCTACACCTAGTAACCCTATCGAAAAACAGTTTTTTTCTGTAAACTCCTGATCTTCTTATAGAATTCCTCAGGTAATGAGGAGGTCTTTTAGCAGAAGCTATAGGGTTGCAAATTTTCAGGTAGGTAGGCATCAGTGTATAAAATTTGAATTAGAATTGTCCAATCAATCAGAATTGTCTTAAACATTTCTTAGATGAGCCTTTGAATAAAAAGAATAAAGTTATAACATTAATGACCAACAGAAAAAGTGGTCTGTTATATGCATCTCTATTTTTTCAGTGTTAATTGTATAGCTTTTCATAGGCTTACCTCTGCTCACCCAGTGAATAGATGAACTGTTTGTATGGAAGTTACAGCAAAATTAGCAGATATACTATGAGTTGTACTTGCTCAGAGCACTAGGTATCTGAGTATTATTGTTGACGCTTGAATTCATTTGGAATTGCATTTTAAATGGGAAAAGCATGGATATTTACACTGGTGTTTAATGAGATGGAATTAGTCTCACAGCACAATTCTATTCTATTGATTTTTTTTTTTTTTTTTTAAGGAATGGGGATGAGACGAGGTCCTGACTGTTCTGGTGATTAGTTACACATCTTCAAAGCATTTCAAAACTAAATCGTACATAAGGCAATGGGTGTTGGTACGCATTAATTCTGAGTGGTTCTGCCCAAAAGAGATAACAGCATGCATGCTACTTTTCAGCTGACCAGCATCCCAGTGTGAGTGTGGGCTGTGGCTGAAGTCGTGGTTCTCATTTCTGGGACACCTCTGGGGAAATTTGCACTTCAGGGGCTGATAGAAGAAGCAGTCATTGATTTCCCCAAAGCCTGCCTTTGCCCAGAGGGTGCAAAAAAAGAGCAAAACTCCTTACACGCTTGTTTATAGCCTTGCGCATCTGGGCAAAGGCCAGGGAAAGTCTCTGTCTTGATTAACAACAGTGTTTGTTATACGCCAAATGTTTCTTTTCTCCTTGGTAGCAGCACTCTGACCTTGTTAAAGTGGCTCAGAAAGAGTGAAACCAGAGGGGCTGTGTGACTTTGTGCGCAGTGGCTCAGCGTGGTCCAGTGTTTTTCCTCGCTGGCAGCTCCTGTTGCAAGCAACCAGAGGAACCAAGGAGAGGCACGGCATCCAACTAGGGCAGTCTTGTCAACCATTTTGTTGCTGTGTAATCTTAAAGGCTGGGTGTAGCCACCAGAGCTGTAGAAGACCGGGTCCTATCTACATCCATGCTTCAATCTTGCACCTAGGTTTCTAAAGCAATTTTTTTAAAAAATTACAGGGCCACAAATGGAGGTAATAAGTAGGTGAAAATGCTACAATCCCTCTGCATTTCTACTTATCAACTAAGTCAAAGCTGGCACCATGTTCTATCTTAGCTATGCATATTTCCTGCAGGTTTTTGTGGTGGCTGTCAAATGCTCCTCACGGATAGTGCAGAACCTGAGAAGTGTTGTTGAAAATGAGCTATTAAAACTCAGAGATCGGAACAGAAATCAGAAACTCCAAAACTTACCAGCAGAAGGACATTCTGAAAGAAAAAATACATTTGAAATGAGTGACCAGGTTTATGTTTTGTTATGTTTTTTAAAAAAAAACTAACCCAGAACAACTGGGTATGAGTCTTGCAGATTTGTCAGCTGTCCTGGCCCAAAGAGATGCTATTCCCAGGAAGCTGGGCACATCCTGGGAAATATAGAGGAGTCATAGCAATCCCCTGACAATAGACAACACAAAGGCCTATAATCTTGGCTCCTGATGGGACCCTCAGGACTCCAGTGCTTCCAGGCTCCTGGGAGTCTGGTTTACCTATCATCTCAGAGGCATTTTAAAGCCACTCTAAAATTTGAAACGCTTGGATTTCTTAGTCCAGGGGTCTTTCAGCACTCTGTAGTGGTGCTGCCCAGTAGGCAGAAATTTGAGAGATACTTCACGCAACACAGTGACTTGTGATACAGAAGGTCAGAAAACACAAAGTTATTATCAGAAACCTCTGCGTATTACCCAAACCAGTACACTTCTGTAGGTAACAGCTTTTGTCTGAATCGTTTTGTCAGATAATTCCTGAGTAGTTCCACAGTGTGGTTGTGCAATGTGAAACCACTGTCATTCTGTATTGTGAAAGACCCAAGGGTTTTTAAAGACCAATTATTTATTTAGATTTTTTTTTTGCATGTCTTTTGAAGGAGTTGAGTCCAGTACTATCTCAGAATTATTGATAAGGTTGAGTACTGTTAACCCAGACAATCAAAAGTAATGAATCAAGGCTAGAAAAATAATGAGATTTCAAAATAAAAAATTATTATTATTAATCTGCCTTCAGATGTTTCAGATCTCTAGTGTATTTTCATAATGTCCTCTATAATAACAAAGGCTAAACCTCTGCATTTTGAAGAAGGTACAGTTCTTAAATAAACATTATTCTGCTGCAACAGTAGTATAGCATATTAATATAATATATTAAAAATATATGATATATATGGCATATACCATATATATCATATATCATATATCTTAACAATATAATACATGTTGTGACTACCGATAAACTCATGGTAAAGGGTTACACAAGGGGTTAAAATAAGCCAACCTATTGAAAAGAAAATAGAGAGGATATTCAAGAAGAGGATACGTTATGACTGCTGAATCACAAGGTGCGTGGGAAGTGAGTTGGGTGATGACTCAGTTTGCTCTGGCAGTAGAGTTCTGTCCACATGAAGCACTGACAGAAACAGATATCAAGGAAATTACATAGATCAGTCATCATACACTTTAGCTCTCAAAGGCTCCAAAGATTTCTAATGCAGCACTGAAATTAAAGGTTTACAAACATTGCTGTTGTCCCTGATGTCTGGATGAAGCCATCCAGGTCCAGAAACCTTCACTGTTAGTGCCAGAGGCTATTAGGAGAGCTGCCTGCCAAGCTGTTCCAGTACAGAAGGGGTTCCCAGATGAACAGGTGAGCAATGCCAACAGGTCTATAGAAGCTGCAATAAGGGAAGTTTCTGGTTCGTAGTAATGAAATGAAGGGATCATTAACTTAGGTGCGCATGCTTCTAGTGAGAGACATTAGGAGGACATTGGCAAGCTGCACTTCTTAATCCTTAAATTTCAGAATTGCTTGTCAATGCCTTGGTTTGAGTATTACCTCAGTCAAATGTCCAGTTTTTAACTCAGATGAAAATCAAAGCAAAAGTAGCAAAATCTCTAAGGAGAGTTAATAATGTAGCACACCTTTTGTCCTTCATCCTCCGAGATACATAAATATTACCTCCTAGTGACTTTCTAGTAATAAGATTTGGAAAAAAGTGCTTTTCTCACACTAGAAATGTCTGATTTTCACATCCAAACCTGTGCCAATCATTCATGGTTTATTAATCCTCAATTCTTATTGCTTCTTTCCCAGTCTTCAATCTCTTGATTAGAAATTTGTCTACTTTGATTGCAGATGAATTTGTACATTGTGGTTTTGGGCATTCAATATTATCAAAGCTAGAGAATTGAGGTTTTGCAAGGTAGTGAAACATATGATTGGTTTAGGCTCTTGAATGTGCATGATCTTAATCTCTTATTAGCTTCTTTAAGAGTTTTCATCTGAAAATTTTCCCTCTTTAGGTTTGACAGCTTCATTAGTACCTGTCACCCAAACAAATTAAGCTGAGCCAGTTCACTCCAAAATATTGAGATTGTCTTTTTATTTTTCTGAAATATTCCTTCTCTTTCCTGGTTATATTAGTCTTTCCTACAATTAACACCTCTTTTTATGCATGGTGATTTTGAAATTTGAAAAGTACTGTTATTTAAAGAAGATGCAGATTTGGGCATTTTATGTAAAATGATGATGCTTCAGCCATTGTTGTCTCCTCAGGGGTTCCCAGTGTATGGAAGATAATTTAAACTATTGTGAAACTCGATAGCTGAAGGCATTAGAAAACAAAGTAATGTTACTCTTTTAGGCATTTCTTTTGAGAACTCCATAAAAGCAAGGAAATGTGTGAAAGATGTGTTCATTACCATTATGATCTTAAAGGGAAAAAAATTACTGGTTTCATAGTCCATAAGGGTAGATAAAACAATGTTTGTGTACTCTGTAGTAACATGCAGTTGTTCAGATGCTTGTTTTCTCTGTGTTACTTTACATACCTTTAGCCTTGCAGGCGTATTCTCTGGTAAATCCAAATAGGAACGAGAATAACAGCAATCTGCTGTAAATAGGCTACTGCTGTAACTGTATCTCTTTTTGACCAGCGGCAGATCCCACCGCTGCTCACTACCAAGCTGCAGTTATGTGAAACAGTGGATGCCTTAATAAAGTGAGGGCTTTTTAGTCCAAGAAGTGGATACTTTATTGTTGCTCCATGAGCATCTTGTGGAAATCAAGAGGATTCTTCTTGCTCTATTTTGACTTAAAACTAAAAAAGAAAACAAGCATCCCCAAATGACCATTTGCTTCTTAAAGCAATCATCCAAGAAAAGACTCATTGCCTGCTTTGTCTCTTCCAACCTTTGAAATAAAATAGCCTGGCAGCAATTCTGCCTTGTTATGCTTCTAAAACAGATTTCATGCCATCCGCCGGTCTCGTGCTTATATTAATACCACCTTATTCCTTACATATTGCCTGACTACTTTGTTTTTTAGTGGTATTGATAGCTGTGAAATGCATCACTTCATCTGATGTAGGTTGGGCACTCTCCTGGTGAGGCAGCTGGCTGCATAAATGAAAGCTGCAGCTTGTGCATATCCGTCGCTGTGTTCAGTCACCCCCTCCTTCATAATTCACTTGGGGATGTGGATTCCACCGTTACACTTTTCTCAATTTGTTATGGCATTTGCACCTTCATTCTCTGGAACCAAATAAGGGGCCTGTGAAGTGAGAGATTGCTACTACTTTGGGGATCTCTTGTTTCAGGAAACATGTATCTTTTTTCTGGGTTTTTTTGTTGGTTTGGTTTGTTTTGTTTTTTGGGGTTTTTTTTTTTTGTTTTTGTTTGATCCAAGTTGCAAAATAAGCTGGAAAGGCTTTTGTAAAAATGGTTTGAAGATGTTCTATCTGTTTTTTTGCTATGAGGATGAACAGCAGTCTTTGTGAACTGAAATAACAGTGTACAAGCATCTATATTTAAGTTCCAGGACTAAGAGGGAATTCCATCCTTTGGGCCCTGTCAAACAATAAGGCAAGTGTATTTGCGTAACTTTTCTTCTCTAAACTAGCAAATGCGGACCACTTTTGGACACAGGATACTGGGACTGGCCAGTAACTAACCAGACTTTGTAAATCAGATCTTTTTTATCTAATAATGTCGAAGGTGGCAATGGCTCAGAGAAGTGATCCATTTGCCAGAGTTTAATAAACTACTCTACATCCTCTAAACTTCAGTAACGGACCACAGAGCTTTTCTCATCTCACCAGTTGTATCAGTTCAAGTCAAATTCATTCCTAGTTTCCATGGAAAACTAAAAAGGAAAAGCAGCTGGTCTCCTTATAATGCCAAGACTCAAAATCCTTGTAGGAGGGCTGCCAGATTTGCTTGTGGTTATCATCAGTTTTGGTTTCTATATTGGTGAAAGTTACCAAAGAGTGTACCACACACTTTCAGCAGATGCTCACAGCTGGATTACACTTGTATTGTAATTTATTCTTTCTAGTTGGAGTATTGACATGTCCATTATTCTATTTTTATACATTAATGTGAATTTCTTCAAGAAAATCTGTTTTTAATAATTCTGTTTGCTGAAGAGTTCATTCAGTGAACATTAGCGTGCATTTGAAGAAACAAAAAAAATTCAATGCAAAACATAAATTCCTACGCTGTTTTCACTCTCCCCTTAAAGAGGTTTTATAGTGAGTTTTATGTGAATCACTAGCATGTCTGTGTATATGTCCACTGTATACATCTATTTTGAGACTCTAATGAGAAATTAAGAAGAAAAGAGGAAAAAATAATCCAGTTATTTAAGGTCCTGGGTCATCACAGCTGAAACTCATTGCCTAGTACCTGATTGACTTTGCTGTATTAATGGCAATATAAACATCAAGTCTGATATGCTGTAAGCTAGAAAATAAGTGTAAGAGCAGACATTTCATTATTTCTCACAATATAACCCATCTTTCAGCCAAACACTTAAATACATCCTGACTTCTGAGTTGCTCACTGTGAAATCCAGCATATTCTTAAATGCCTTGATGAATGAGGACCTCAGCAATGAAATGTGCTGAATACATGGCAAGCAAATAAGATGACAATGCATTTTGCCTGAGGAGCATACATGTTAGAGTAGTGGTCACTAACTTTTGCTGGCCAATAACCAGTAATACCAGTAATGTATTGCAGCAAGCATCTTCTGTTGTTCTCCCTGCGGGACTCACTTTTCTTTGTTTTAATCTCCTTGCTCATGAAGTACCACAGGGTTTCCTGGGTAACACGCTTGTTCAGTCCTTAAGCTGAGCACCTACCACCAAATGCCATATGTGTACTGTGAAGATTATATTTGCCACTGGTGCCATGAGCAAATATTTCCACTCTGGATCAGGGCAAATGGTGTTCACTTACAATCGTTTCTTTGAGGATGCTGTTAGGCCTTTTCCCTGCTACTTGTGCCAGTGTCTTCTGAGTTTTGCCAGTTGAGCCATACCTCTTGCTGAGACATGTTTTTGGCAGCAGTGATTTTCTTTTTCAAGATGAGCTCTTATTCCTCCTGGAATTTACAGTTTTATATATGAGAGTACAGACAGTAGAGCCTCGAGGTCATTGAATTTTATCAAGTATATTTTTCACTCCTTCTGCTCTGATGGAAGTGGCAATTATCACATGCTATTGTTCCACAGTAAGAGGCCTCAGAGTCATGAAGTACAGCTGAGCACAGCCGGTTTACATTAAAACTAGGTTTGAGCAATTAAAAATTACCCAATCTTTCCGCCCTTGTTGAAAACACACGGTAGGAGTGCTGCTGAAGTGTATTAAACCAATGTATTAAAGTAACTCTAAGTATCTCCATTTTAGAATAGCTTTACTGTTCACAGACACCAAGTGATTTTTATGTAAATGACCTGTTAAAACACGAGCAATTCATCACCATAGAGATGGGTGCACTAACTACAGTTCCTAACAAGACCAGTTATAATTTTTTTCACTTATTTTAAAGCCTAAAAGCAAGGTATAAAACCTATGGGTTTTGTTTGTGGCTAATTTATGGTGTTGTCTAAGAAACACCTAAGATTTTAGGAATCTTTTGTATCTGGACTACGTAATTGTAGCATTAAAATGTAGTGGTTAAAGTAAAAGTAGTGGTAAGTGGTAGGAATTCATGTGTAAATTAGAGTTTTCTACAGGAGTAAGTCCATACTTATTCATTCTACAGGAATTTATTCTTTCCTACAGGAAGTCCATAAGTGATGTAACAAACAAGAAAATAATGGTAACTGATAAATACCTTTAAAGACAGAAAGGAGACAATGAGTTTAATTCTGTGTTCATATTCTCAACCCTGGCTTTGTCCTTCAAATATACACTATAGACCTCTGTGCAAAACACTTTCATGTAACAGCCGCTGACGTATTTACTTTTCCAGCAAATGCTCCTGTTTTTTGCATGTCATTATCATAGGATCTGGGTTATATGCATAATAGCACAGTACTTTGCTTCCTGTATACATATTTGTATGTATATATTGATAGAGATCCATGTGCATCTATCTATATATAAAAACTTATATACATTTAGTGGTATAGAGGTATGTAAGAATACATCATGAAATCTTATTAGTGGTAACAGCAATGATATAAACAAATGTTTAATATTACTTATCCAAGTAACTTTTTTTTTTCAGAGTTCCTCCAGTTATTCTTAATTTAAATCTACTGCAGAACTGAGGATCAAAGAATCTAAATCAGCTGAAAAATATCAAAGGCAGATATTCAGTAGAAAATGAAACTACAGCATAACAACTGTGCCTGAATGGAGAGCAATGACATTTCTCCTCAATTAATCTATCCTAGTGCCCAGGCAAATAGCACATCGAGCAAATCTTGTAAGTGCATAAACAAACAGTGACATTGATAGAAAAACAACTTGCTGCAGGAAAAACATCATAAAAACAAATGTTTTAAGAACAATAACAAACAAAACACATCAGAGTAATAAATGTTGATGAAAACAGAAATAGAATTACAAATGCATGATTCTCATAATTCGTTTCTCAGAATATATCAGTTTAAGCAGCTTCTCCTGCACTTGGGCCACAACAACCCCATGCAACGCTACAGGCTTGGGGAGGAGTGGCTGGAGAGCAGCCCGGCGGAAAGGGACCTGGGGGTGCTGGTTGACAGCCGGCTGAACATGAGCCGGCAGTGTGCCCAGGTGGCCAAGAAGGCCAACAGCGTCCTGGCCTGTATCAGCAATAGTGTGGCCAGCAGGAGGAGGGAAGTGATTGTGCCCCTGTACTCGGCACTGGTGAGGCCGCACCTTGAATCCTGTGTTCAGTTTTGGGCCCCTCACTACAAGAAGGATGTTGAGGTGCTGGAGTGTGTCCAGAGAAGGGCAACGAAGCTGGTGAGGGGTCTGGAGCACAAGTCTTATGAGTGGCTGTTTAGTCTGGAGAAGAGGAGGCTGAGAGGAGACCTTATCGCTCTCTACAACTACCTGAAAGGGGGTTGTGGCGACATGGGTGTTGGTCTCTTCTCCCAAGTAACCAGTGATAGGACAAGAGGAAATGGCCTCAAGTTGTGCCAGGGGAGGTTTAGATTGGATATTAGGAAAAATTTCTCTACAGAGAGAGGGCTCAAGCATTGGAACAGGCTGCCCAGGGAGGTGGTGGAGTCACCATCACTGGAAGTGTTCAGAAATTCTGAATTTTATTTTCCTGTTTTAACAGAAAATATCTTTGGGGTTTTTTATTGGAAAATCTTTGAGTTTCAATATCCTGACTGGTCCCTGGCACCCTCTGTTCTCTTATGGTGATGGCAGTACTTTGAGCAAATCCATTGCCTAGTAAATGCATTAACCCAAACTCCAGTAGGACACTGGGAGCACTGGTGTAGGTGCTGTACTGAGAGACTCACCAGAACAGATACTGGAAGACTTAGAATGCTTTGGGAGAGAGCACTTCCAGATGTGGTCACCACATGGGCCCAGTACACCCAGTTTGTCTGAGGGTTGGTCTTCCAGCTGAGGCTCTGTCCTTGCTCCAGCAAAGTGCTGCTGCAGCTGGATACTGTGGAGAAACTAAAGAACTTGCACACACACCTGACAGTCCCAACGCAGACTTCAGCAAGATGGGGGAGATGCAGGCAGTGACCACAGCGAGAGTCTATGAAAGGGAAAAATGTGCCTTCTCTGTATTGTTTCATGAGTTCTCACTTGCTGCTTTTTTTTTTTTTTTAAATTGAGTGATTGGTATCCTGCCTCCTCTCTCCTCTTCTCCAAGTACCAGATAATCTTGATGAAGAAAACAAGTAATCCTTTAGGATAGTCACCAATATTTGTAATCACTTGGAGCCAGAATTTTAACAAGTGGCAGGTCTGCAGAATATAGAGATTTAAATATTGGATGTTGAATGTGTGTCCGCAGCATGTTGGTGATCATTTCTGTGTGTATGTGTGTTTGTTTATTCATCACTTATGGAAGAGTGTTTGAAAATAAAGATTTCTCTGGCTCAGCTACACAGATGGAATTGGCTGTAGAGGACTTTTCTTTTAAATTAACGATCTTTGCTCTCCATAGAAAGAAAAGGCCTCTATTAGAATAGCCTCATCTTAGTCTCTTCTTATTGTCTTAATTGAGCCTTTGAACTGCAGTCAGTAAAAGCTCACAGCAAATACAGTATCCAATCAGTTGTATATTTTTAAATTAATCTACATTTGAATACCTTCCTTGATTTCCCACCAGCACCTGCAAAAGAAAAACGGGGCGGGGGGGGGGAAAGAAATATGTTTGAAAAGAAAGGGAATACATTTGCAAGTTTAATTTCCCTAGGGAGAAGCGAGCTTTTCAGAGCAACTTTGATATGTTTCTTTCTTCTTTGTGTAACCTGTAGTTTAATTTTTGTTCACATTTTTGCTTTCACATTTGCATGATAAAAGAGGTTCCACTTGTCTTTTAAGGATTGTTCCAGAAAGTCAAAATTATTTGTAGGAGAAAACTAGTAATAAAATGAAAAATTAAAAATTATCTCCCTTTTCAGTAATTTGTACATACAATCCTCTATGATTTCCAATGCTTTTACTGATACGAGCAGACAGCTATGTTTTTCAGAAGGTTGCATGAAATATTCTTGCATTGCTATTTTCATGGTGATTCTGTAAGTTGAGTCTGCAGTTTTAGTGGAATGAATCATCCCAGAGATGGAATTTTTGATCTTCAGTGTTGAAGATATTTTCAGCAAATTTTCTCTAGCCCAAGCAGATGTTCGGGCTGCTCAGCATCCCTTCTAAAAGCTTCTTTCATGCTCTCCATCCTGCAGCTGAGGTGACTGTGAAGCTGGGAGTGAAAGAACATAGAAAATTTTTTGAGCAGAGCAGAAAATTTCTCTGATCTGTTTTTGTTAGAGCTGGAGGCCTGTGGTTTATTTCCTGCTCAGGCATGTTTTACACAGGGATTTCCTAATTTGCTCTTGACCACTGAGAAAGCAGAAGCAGCACTACCTGGTAACATACATACATATATACGTCTATACATATATGAGATGAGATGTTTGCTTATCACACAGGATCTGTATGTTGCTTTCCTGTGCTATATCTGTCACGTAGAGATACATGGAGCTTAGTCAGGGGACCTCTGCTTTAACATGTTCTTGTCTTTTCGTGTGATGGCTGCCCCTCCTGCTGGGTTCCTCAGCTTCATCAAGTGTAGCAGGAGGATTTTCAGCCACTATAGCAAGCTGCAGAGCAAAAACCAGTTTATATTATACCTCAGGAAGCAGGAGCACAAAGAACTTCTAACTGTTCAGAGCTAGAAGTCCAACATGTGCTAACTAAAGTTTCTCTCCACATTGTACATTCCAGGGCATTACCTCCTAACTTCAAAGCATAGTTGCAGACTTCAGGTGCGGAGATATATATGTACATATACACATCTGCTGCCGCCGAGTATCACCTGCACACCTTTGCCATGTTTGGAGTAGCTCCAGCTTGCAAGTCACATTTTGAAGGAGATGGCATATATATGGCTCTTTGCAAGCCCAGATTCATCCAAGCTGCAGGTGCTGCGTGTCCTTTACCTTCCAGCGTTAAGTATTATCCAGCATTAATTCAGCATTACTCAGCTCCATACTGGGTCCAAGCTGCCAGCTTCATCTTAATTATCAGCTAAAATGTTATAACTCTGTAAACCTATATCGTGTGCTGATCAGCATCCTTACCTGCAGTAATATGAATTTTATAAAAGCATAATTCTCTGTGTGTTATATGTTGACGATGCAAGTAGTTTGAGTCCTATTCGTTTAGATTCTCATGTGGTATAAAAAACACATAGTACCTGAGCAGCTCATGGTATTTCATAAGTAATGAATGGAGAGACCCTTTGCTCTTTCTTTTTCCAGTCTGGCTGAAAGAGGAATAACTTGGATAATACAGACATTTTGCTTGCTTATAGCTTATAGTGAGTAGAGATAGGATAGGTGAGAGACTGAGAGTGGGAGAGGAGAATATATTTAGGGAAAACTGTGAGAGTTGAAGTACTGCAAATGCTCTTTTTTGGGGAGCCATCTGATTTCCTGCTTGGTCGAGTTCAGGTTTTGGTCTTTCACTTTAGAGAGTTTTCTTTTTTCTCTTGAGTTTAAACTTTTAAGTTGTTTCTCAGTTTAACGATTTTGAAATGTACCTCATATCTAGCTATACAGGGCTTCAAATATCATGAAAGAGATCTTGATCGGGGCAAAGAGTAAAGGGGAGGTAGCTGCAAAATAACCTGAGATATCCAGTGGAGAAACTAATGTGTTTACTGTCTGATGGTAGTTCCGTAATTTTTTTTTTTTTTTTTTTTGGCAATCAAACCTAACTGTCACATGTGCAAGGATTTTTGTTTCTGTTCTCTATCTATAATTACAATTATAAAGAATTAACATTCTCTACAGTTACAGTTGTGGTTGTATCACATGAAACCTTCTCCCTAAGTTCGACTTTTGGACATTCAAGAGTACTGTCTGCTTGAGATTCAAAAGCAGCTCCCAGGTAACCTGGTGTAGGTGGAGAGCCCGTCCCTAGTTGGGGATGCTGTAAAGGAATCACATTCTTCAAAGAACATTTTTGTCTCCAGAAATACCTCGCTTCAGCATTTTGCTGAAAAGTAACACTTCAGGAGCTTTCTTTGGTCATTAAGAAAACTAAGAGAAAGGTGGTTTGTTTTTATATAGAGCAATCCTTTTTTGTTTTAATTTGTTTTTAATTTTAGAAACAAGCCTCTGTTATCTCATGCTATTTAGATAACTGTGTGCAATAGCAAAAGAGCCTTTTGGCTCCTGCAGAAAAATATTTGATGTAGACAAAATATTGCCTGTAGGGACTCAATTTGAGTGTATGAGCCATTTAAAGGTTGTTTCTGAACAGCTTTACAGCCTCTTCAAGAGAGGACAAGCATACTTGGTGTTTGTCAGTAGCTAACATCAAAAAGAGCTCTTGGAGACTGGCATGGATAGGCACCTTACTGGTCTGTAACACCAGGTCACGCCTTTGGATCAAGCCCTAAACGCAGCTCAGAGGGTGAAAGGCTAACTTACACTCCTGGTTCCCAGGTTAGCCGGAGGGTGCAAGAGAGAATGCCTGCCTTACAAGAATTACAGCATGGCTTGAAGCAAGAGGTTTTCACAGTCCCTGGTAACACTGGCCCCACGTGTCCCTTCTTCTTAAGGTCAGGGTCAGAGCTACGGGTGATGGCCCTGATTGCATCAAATGCTACTGTTGTGCTGCTTTGAAAGCAGATGCTTTTTATTTTCTGGTCTTTTTTTTGCAGGGTAGTGGTGGTGTTTTACAGATCTTTTCTTTTTTCCTGATGACTGTCAGGCCATTAGGGATGATGATTTTGTGTTATTCTTCAGTGCCTCCTTTTGTGCTACTGCACTGTGCAACAGCAGTTCACCTTGGGTGAAGAACCTTGCTTCTTTGTCAATAGAGTTTGTACTTCCACAGCATTGATCACAGAAGCTTTTTCCACTGCAAATTTCACACACATCCTATGAATACACTAGGTATGTGCAAAAATTTCAAATGTTCAAATAGTATACAATTTTTGAAAAGCTTGGTGTATTCCTGAAAGAAGTAGGTTGTTGCATTAATTATTTTTCAGAAAAAGTCTCTTTTTCTATTTTAACAATGGTTTTAGCCTATCTGAAAGCTAGACTAAAGGTTTCTTGTTTGTTCAGGAAATTGAGCAAGTAAATGTTTATTACTCACATATTTCTTCACTTTCTGTTTGCTGACGTTTGCTGGATAGTTTTTCCATCACGTCCTTACTAGTTATAAATTGTAGAATGTCAAGATTTTCTGCATTTTTTGTTGCCTCACGTTTTAAATTCAAAATTTACTGCATGAATAACAGTTACAAAAATAGACTGACCAAAGTGTAGAAAAAGGTAATCTTAAATAGAAACCTTAGCACATAAATTTAATTTACCATTTTTCTTGCTGCTGGTTTTTTTGATCTCCTTGTTATATGTACATGTGCCCACAGAACCAAAGCCAGGGTTTAATAATAGGATCGCAGGAAACATTTCATCTTATAAGAAACAATTTGATATTCTGGTGTGATCTTCAATGCTTCTAAATTATTGTTTAATCTAAAGCCTTTCTTTTCATTCTTTACTCTAATAAACACAATAAATACAATTCTTCCACAGCATTTCAAATTTTCTATCCACAATTCTTCACCTGCCAGATGTGATGGAAGTCAGATCAGCTGCAGTGATTCCTGATTTCTTTTTACTTTTCCAGTCTGTATTTTGAAATTTTACCTTAATAAATATGAAGGTTCATTTAATTGTGTAAATCCAAATGTAATTTGATTTAGTTTTGTATAATTAATAATAGGAAAACGGGTTGTAGCTTTTCCCATATCAGTCAATGATTTTTATCCCACCTACCTCCCTTTTAAGCAAGACCATATTTTTAAAAATAAAATATCCACCAGATAGATAGGAAAATTGTATGCTATTGACAAAATAAATTACTAAAGCAAATACAGGGCAATTGTCTGTATTGCCCTACAGGCAATATTTTGTCTACATACATTTATATGAATAATAAAACTATCCAGTGTCAGAACACATTAACAAAAATACTGTTGTAGGGCCTAGAAGTGTGATGCTTCAATTTGTAAAACTGAATTAGGACTAGGATTCAATTTTTATAGGTGGTAGTTTATTTTCTAATAAGGAGCAATTGCAATTTTATATAACTTCCTTTGAAGTTCAGTCACTAACCAGTCTTAGAGGAAGAAGAATGCCCTTGGTTAGCATCTTTCATGATGCTGTGGTGGTAAGGAAGAAAAGAAAATTATTCCCTACTCTGAACTAGCACAGGTTGGGAGTTCCCAGTGCATCCTGTCACTGGTTGTGAAGAGGGGGTAAATAAAGAAAAATTTAGTTTTAGATAGAAGTCCAAGCCCAAATGAGGTGGGAGCATAAACACAAATGAACTAAATGTAGCAAGTACCATAGTGACATCTTCAATACTAAATATTTCTGCTTGGGGATATTTAGTTGGTTAGTTAGTTATTTTACAAAGAAACACATCCCACTTCCCTTGAAAACACACATAACATTCAAAAGAAGTACATTTTTTGTGTTACAGTTAATTTTGAGAAAGAACTTGTGTTTGGCCATAATAAAAGTGCTAAAATGTTAGAAGCAAAGTGCATTACTTGGCTACAAAAGAACTGAAAGTTAACTGATGAGATTAAGGAACTGTTGGCGTGATGCAGCCATTCCCTGCCGATTGTGTGCAAGGGAACTTGCTGAGAATGAGGTTTTCCTTCATTTTGCTCGCTTACCAGGTGGATGATTGGGTTAATTTGACTTAATGATGCATTACAGCACAGATTTCTTTCCTTGCTGTCATGAACACTTTCACTATAGGAAGGGCATACTGTGGCATGGTCTGCTGGACCAAATGAGGAACAGTGCCCTCCCAAAGCCATCACACACAATTTACTCCATGCTTAGTACTTTCTGATCAAGATTTAACAGTACGTTTGATCACGTAGAGGTATAATCTTTCTGGTTGAGTAAGCGAAAGTTTTTATGATTAGATACATTCGAGCAAAAGCCTTTTCTGCTTTTTCTGAGAGATTAAACTGTGTGTGAAAACTCCTTGACTGTCCATAGGGTGTGATTGGGAAATGTCAGTTCAAGGCAGCAAGGGCCTAATGCATAAGTTAACATTTGGCCAAGGCTTTTTAAATGACTGAAAATACCAGTTCTGTGACAGTGTGGAAATGTGTTAATGATAATTGGCTCCAAGGTGTTGATCATTCTTGTCCAGCCTGGGAAAGCAACAGACAAGTCCCACTAAAACTGAATTTATTACATTTGAGCCCTTTGCCTGCTGTTCACAATTATTGTAAATAAAAATGGTAATTTTACTTTTTCTTTTAAGTTATTTATGATGATAATTTCCAGACCTGAAGTTTGAATTATCTTAATTTGAATTATTTCTGGAAAGTTCCAGTTAAATGCTTCAGATACAAATACTAATAAGTAAATAAGTTGTAAAATATTTTATTCCAATAAAATATTAAGTTCTCTTAGGTAAAAAGCCATAAAGGAAAGTCGTGGTTGTTCTTCTAAACTTCCAGGTGGGGTTTTTTTGGAAAAAAAGATCATGACATTTTAAGCAGTATGGAGAACACTTAAGTATTTACCAGGAAGAGAATTGTGTCCAGGATGTGCTGTTATTTTATACAATTACTTTATACAACAATTATTTTTCTTTAAGTGCATTTCCAATATCAAGGACTGACTGAATCATACTGGTGACATTGGGACATGGGGTGGGGAATGAGAGAGGGAAGAGGGAGGAGAAGACACAACTGCACGATCCCTCCTGCACAAGGTGCAGCCAATGGCCTCTAATGTCTCTGGTCCTTCTCATCGGTATCAGTTCTGTATCAGTTCTGCCTTTGACTACTGCTTCTCAGTTTTGAAAGCAAAACTTTCTTCATAAGGCCTGCTTTACATATCTCTGAAAGAACATCTGAGCTGACCTTGTGAAAACAAGACCATTTTGTCATGTTACTTCTCTCCATGATTATTCCAACCCTATGTGGCAAAGTGTTTCTGGATATAGTCATGGAATGGACTCATGGTCTTTAGGTATTGTACATAAACAAGCCTAAGGATTGTCTGCTGTAAAAGGAACAATTCAGCATTGACTTTCCCAAACTCTCAGGTTGATCTAACTGAGCTTTAAACTGTAAAGAATATTCATTGAACAGAGCAAATAGATAAGCACGTAGTTCTCATTCCACATGCGTCTGTGTCAAGATCCAAAGTTATAAGCCCTCTGAACAGGCTGTCTGGAAGAAAATGAGGTGAAAACTGTGCATAATTGATGGAATTAAGCTGAGCGATCTGCAGCCTTAAGAAAGGCTTTAAGCCTGACCTACGTCTTTGGAGAAAATAGTATCCATTGAATCAGGTTTTTCAAGAAACGGAAGGCAAAAAGAAGTGCGAACTATTTATTTTTACCTATATTTTAGGTATCATTTAGGTAAATGATACCTTAATATAATTTATTATATGTCTGTGTATACATATGCTTGCACACCAAATCCACCCATCATTGAATTAATCAGTAGAATCTTCTGTTAAAAAAACAGCCAGTGATTTCTGATAGCAGTGAAATAGAAGGAGATTGTGCTGGGTAGCTTTGTATACTTAAACTGAACCGAGATATGATGTTGACTCTCTGGGCATTTTCATCGATCTGGAACTATTTGTTCCCAGCCACGATTAGCTAGCCAGCTTTAAATTAGCTAAGTCAAGAACAGAAAATATTGCTACAATGGCAGCGTAATGTTGAAACTGAGTGAATCCTGCCACAGTTTTCCTTCCCTCAGTACCATCCACCATGGGTCAAAGTGCTGTAGTTGCTACCTTTAATCTTAGCACAAGATAGATCCCACAAATGTTACCTTTCCACTTTGTTCACTCGTTTTACTCATCTGTGAGCTGTGTTAATCTATTAACGAAACCAGATGATACATTAACATAGTCTGAGCCCCACCTTCAGATTGATCATGATGTTGCTTCATTTTAATGGGCAGTTATATTACGGTAAATCTGCTTATTATATACACGTTAACATGTATATTTGCTTGCTTAGCCTTTTAAATAAAAATACTTAAAAGCACACAGAGTTAGTTTATTCAATTACCTTTTAGTATAGCATATGAACTCAAAGACCATAGGTGACCTCAGGTCATAACTTTACAAGTTGCATTCCTATGCTTCTAAATAAATTTCCATGTCCTTCACAGGGGCTGTGTAACCCGTTTGTATAAAACTTCTGAATTTTTAATGTAAAATGGATCTTTAACAGGACAAAGTAAGAATATTCCACCCTGCTATTTCTGAGACTTAATATACTCAATAAAAGAGTATGTTCTCTCATTCTCTTTGGCATTAATTTAAGTAACATTTTTAACTTTCCTTTAAGTGAGGAAACTGTAGAATAATGATTTAGGGTTGGCTTGACTTATTAGTTGCTTTTTTCCTAGTTCATCTTCCTAACAACAAAACAAATATTATGCATTATGTGTGCAATACTCTGCATCCAGCCGTTGGACCAGAGACTAAGATCTGCCTGCTTGTATTCATTTAGTTTGCTGTCAGTCCTGCTTAACCCTGTTTTCTTTATTGTAATCTCAGTTCAGATGAGAAAGTCTTAGTATGCCCTGCAATGCATGTTCACCCTAATGTCTCTACTGTAGAAGTAAATATTGCAAGAATAGCAAATAAATTAACTTGAAGCAGAGTGAGAGAGATTTCCAAGAAGTGCTGGAGTGTCCAGAGATTTTATATTATGCTTTCACTGTCTTGTTTCATTTGACTGCTTAGACTAACCATTATTTTGGATGCATTTGGTTGGTACAGTTGTATGGAAGGAGCTGTGCTATGATGGATAGAGCTGTCTTAAATTCTGCTGAGCTGGGTATTTAACTATTGGGCCAGTGTATTACATTTACTAACAGCTGTGCTGTGGGAAGTCAGAGCTGCCTTCCCCTCCCCTTTTCAAGCTAATAAAGCAGAGTATAGGAGAAAAGCCTATATAGATTTGGAAGGAATTTAAGAGGTACTTTTCATTCCTGTACGGGCTAAGCATGTCAGACAAATGATTTCACAAAGGTTCTGTCCTCAGAGATTTTCACTCAGAAATGAATACTGCCCTTCTAACCTAAACACAGATCAAAGATGAATCCATGACAGTATCACATATTTGTTGGATGGAACTTAGAGACCAAGTCTTAAGAATGAGAAAAGTAATGTCATGAAAGGACAAAACAATAATACTTTCTGTTTTATGGATCTTCTCCTAGTTCTTCCTTCTAAATCATATCACTTTGACATTTCAAATTAAAATACTAGGTGCGTTACCTTTAGATAACTTGTCTCAGTCTCGCTTTGTCTCTGCATTCAGGAGAAGCTGCAGTTGCATATTCCATAAATCTTGCCAGTGCTATGTTTTAACTTTATTTGAAATGTCATGAGTCTTTCTTCCATAATAAAGAACATGGAGATTTCTGTATATTTGCTTCTGGACCTCATTGCCTTCAGTAGATTTATTAGATTCATATATCCAGAATGACTTTAAATTTTTTGTATTAAAAATATGTAAATAATTAAAATCATTATGTTTTAATGTAAAATTAAATATTTAGACATAAAAAATAATAATCTGCTTCCTTTCACTGACTTGATAATATTTACAACCTGGAATGTGTATAAGTTACAGATCTTCAAAACTGTGTTAGGTAGCAATAGCTTCATTTTATTCATGGTGAGTTAAGGTTAATTTTGAATAGTTGGGCCGTTTGAGGAAGGCACTAAGGAAGTGATCTGATTTTCAGAGGCACTGAGCACCCGCAGCTTGAATGTACTCCAGGGACCTTTCTGTGCTTCTCTAGAATCTAGGTTTGGCTTCTGATCCAAATTCTGACCCTAAATAGTGCTAATAAAAGAGTCATACAAAACTGGCTGGCGTCAGTGATGGGGGGGGATTCCCGCTGATACCTCCCCTCCTGCTGCCCCTGACACCAAGTTTTTCTTCCCCTCCCTCCCCGTTTTCCCCTGACCAGCGCATAAACCTTTTAGCCTTCGTTTTGCTCGGCCTAAACGTGCCAGTCCTCTGGTCTCCTTTCACTCAGTACTTCCACATTCCCCTGAGCAGCCCAGTAAATCTTCTTTGCATCTGCTCCAGCTTCTGAGCACGGATGGTCTGAACTGAATGAAGGCAGGTGGGTGTCCCACCCTGACCCGGCGGGGGTCCCACCAGTGCTTGGTGTCACAGCCTCCCGGTTTCTTTGGGAATTACCTCTGGTGGATCACAGCTGCCTTTTTCTCTTTGCACTGGCATTTCTGAGTTTTTCCAAAATATACTCATGCTTCCATCCCCGCTTAAACTCAGTTATATCCAAATGATCATTTTATAACGTGCGTATTTTGTCATTCCCTAAGTGAAAGGCTTCTGGACTATGGAATTCCATCTGCTACTAGAAATTCAGTCGGTTCACACCATTTATTGTAGTGATTCTCCTTTTCTACCGATACCTTCTACTTCTGGTATGTCCCAGAGAGTAAATTTTTACTAGGCCGTACCTACTTTTTGTGCCAGAACCTATGTAAACATCTGCCATTTGCTGAGTTATCCATATGATCATACAAATAGGTTCTGCACGTAAAAAATTGCCTAGAGATGCGTGCATGTACATCTGTAGTTTATGACAGCCTAAAAGCAGAGCTTTACACCACCTCTGCGTGACATAACATGCACCCAACAAAACCAAGACTGGAACAAACTGTATAAGCACTAGTCCTCAAAATATACAATAAAGATATTATTTTGTCTGAAATGGTGGTTTATTACTTTTGAAACTCTCAGTTTAAGAAAGAATCTTATTTCCCTTGGATCCAATTCATCTCTGTTTTCTGAATAAGAAACAAGAGCTGGGTCTTTGTTGGGCCAGCCACAAATTACACTGTGGTGCTGATAATTCCTTGCGGAGCACAATGCATTTGCAACCTCTTTGTTTTATTGATTCTTGCTGTTAGTCTGCATTGAGCCCTACAATAAAGCTACAGAATTTCCAACATAATTTCTAGGAGAATTTTTAAATTTTATTATTATTGTTATTATTTTATTTTTGTTGTTATTGTTATTATTATAATAATATTTGCTCATTCTCTCCTGCAACCTCTGAAGATGCAATATTGCCAGAAGAAACTGAAATAATTGTGGTTTTCATCCATCAGTGGTGATCTGTTTTCTTCAATTTTTTTTCTGTGAGGTTTAAAGCAGCAATCTGTGGCCAAGCAAATCTCAGTGTTCTCTCTGCCTTTATTCTGAGCGCCTTTGTTTTCCATATGCTTTAAACTGTTTTCTGATGTGCCGTTCTGCCGTCTTTGGTTCTCTGGAAGCAATGTGGGTTTTGGCCACGGAATTATGGAAAAAACAAAATGAAATTTCAAAGATTACAATGAAAAGTTCCAGATCATTTAATTCGCAAATAGTCATCAATTTGGCCTCCATGTTTAAGCCCTCTGGTCTCCATGAACTAGTATTTACATCACAAAACCTCCCATTTGCATGTAGATATGTGCCTGTAGACATGCACATGTGCATGTCTCACTTTTATACGACACTGTTTTACACAAATAAAGAAAGGATAAGAAATTATTAAAGCTAATCCAGGTTGTTCTGAGGTTTCTAAATACAGAATATTTAGAATGCCATTCTATTTTTTGAACTTTGGTTATTGTTTTTTCTACTTGGACAAGAGGACATTTTGGGGTACCAATTTTTCACCAAAACAAAATAGAAGTTTTACACTTGATTGGTGGGCTTTGTTACACTTCTGTAGTACAACTACATGGGTTTAATAATAATAATACTACACGGTTTGTTATTTAGATTTGAGCTTTCTGATCCCTGGCATAGACCTCTGCCACTGTAACTAGTAGAACAGCAGCTAGAAAAAGTGGTTTGACATCTTGGTGGACCAGAACTGGAGTGGGAGAAGAGATTTTGGCCATGGGTTTTGCAGAGGAATAGGTGATTTTGGACTCCATTCACAGGCAAAGAGGTGAACGTGCTTCAGTTCGCACAGCGCTCTGGCGAGGTGAAGTGTTTGCCACTTTCTGCTCTGTCCTCCCCAACCTGTCTGTGCCTCTTCTCCCTCCTCCTTTTTGTCCTCTCCTCACTTGTCAGTCCCACTCAACCATGCAGGAGCCTTGTCCTCAACCTGATTTGTATTCCTCTGACATCTCTGTCTTTTCCTGCTTCCTTCAGTGTTCCGTTGCTGTGAAGAATAACAGTCCCGGTCTCCCTACTAGGACCTTTTGTTCCATTCTCATTATAAAGAACCCTTCTAAGCTACTCCCCACTCTCCAGCTGCATATAAATCCATTCCCGATGGTGCTATTTGAAACATCTTCTAGTTTGGCATCTTACCTGAACTTTATTGCTGATAACAAACTCTCTCTTCCAGATCATCAGTGAACACATGAAATATTACAGAGACACATTACATTACATACGCTTGGCAAGAAAGGTACTTTGTCAGGGGTTTACATTTTGTTACGTGCTTCTCAGCTGTTGAAGATCTGGAAGAAAGAAAATTAAATACAATTTTACAATGTCACAGCAGTAAGTCATCGAAGGGAGCATTAAAAGCTTAAATTTGGATGGATCTGGCTAACAATTCCACTTCCATCTTCTTTCCAAAACTAAGAAATATCTGGTATTTAAAAATGTTTTGAGCATGGGCAGATAAATGTTTGCACAAAAGGCCACAGAAGAGTCTGCAGCACAGTGAGGTAAAGAAGAGACAGAACAGTGCAGAAAGAAATTAACGTGCTCACAAATGAATTTTAAGTACCTTTTTGCTAATGGCTCATCTCAGTAATGTAATTTCATGAAGAAGTGAACACGTATCAGAGAACACAGAAAAGTGATTCTGCGTTTGGCAGGACACATGGTTGTGAAGATCGGTGTCGCTTCAAGCGGGACATTTTTTACCAGTGTGAACATGAGAAGTAAGGGTACTTTTTTTATAATTGGGCCTGCTTTCCTAGATCTGTTTTGATCTGTAGTGTTCTCTCTCCGCTGCCCGTCTCTCTCTACCTCTGTATCCCTTTCATCCTTTTTTTTTTCCCTTTGGCTTTTTTGTGGTGTTCTCTGCTATTGCTATCTTTTCGTATTTGCTAGTGCCCTTTCCTTCAGCTCTAGCCCTCTTTCTGTCCTATCCCATAAGCCTTTAACCGGATCAATCCATCTTCCTCTGCCCCAGTATTATTCCTCATTTCTTTCTCTCCAGTTATAATTTGATTCTGTTACTATGCAGAGTCAGAGCACAAGTGAGGAGAATAGAAGTAGACATTGCTGTTCTTCCCCTTCACCATTATTTTTCCCCCTTCCTCCTCCCTTTTGCTTTTAGCTGTACTTTTAAAACAGCTTTAGCTTTATCAACTGGGGCTATTAAAAATACGTTTTTGCACACTAAGCATCAAACGTTAGTGATGTCTCTCTGTTATTCCATCTTTTACGGTGCATAGACAGAAGACTGTAGGATTTGCAGTAAGGCCAGGAAGATAAGCCTTTGTAATATTCCCAAAGTAGTTCACTTGGTTCCTAGGAGAGGGAGCTAGGATGGCTTCCTGCTGTTCCTGAAGGAAAACAGTGCTGAGATCCACAGCTGTGTGAATGAGGCAGAGAAACAACTTCAGATCTGGGCTAGTTCATCAGCAAATCTGCGTGGTTACAAGAGGCAAATGAAAATAATCTCCTCCTCTGTTGCAGCAAGCAAAGGGTGGTATTTAAGGATGGGTCAGAGCCATTGGGACAAGTATGTGAGCACGACATTTGGCAGGTATAAATATACATAAATGAGATAAGGCTCAGATGCCCCAAATCTTTCCCAGCTGAGGTTTACTCTGTCAGCCTGCCAGGAACCCAGCTGGAAGATCATAATATATACAATAAAATAAAATAGATTGCTCTTGGCCTTATAGCTCTTCAGCCTCAGATGGAGTCCTGCACACTGGGACTGAGACCCCAACGCTGTTTCCGAGATGGGAGGCATGGCAGGGACATAGCTTTTATCCTTCCTTGCTGGTATAAACCCAGAGTCAAACGTTTTTCCCCAAAGAAGTGTAAGAAAAGAAAAATGAACAAACTGTATTGGAAAAAATGTTGGCTGTGTCAGCTATTACACCATGAAAGACACTCTGAAAACAGTTTTAAAAACAAAACAAACACCCCCCCCCCCCCCCGCTCTAGAGGGACAGAGTTTTACATGGCATTAATGTCATTGCAGAACTCCTAATTTTGGTTTGAGAAATCCTCCATGAAAACACAAGATGAAGGGATCTGGATACAAGGCAATTTCTTGAAGTAGATCTATACATTCAATCATGTCAGCTCCATGATGAACTCAGAGTAACTAAGATATTTTTCCAGTTTTGGTGTTCTGTAATGCGGGTCTTAAATTTTCTAAATTTTATGGATAGATATGGGAATAGTTAGAAAAATAATAATGCAGACCTTTCTGAACTAAAGATCTATTGCGTCATTGCTCATGGCTGTAGAAAGTCAGTCTTGATAGCTCTTGTGACCCCTTCAAAAGACCTTTCTGGGTCTCTCTTCTTCTTCTGAAAGTGGGGTAACATGATAAAACAGCTCAGGAAGCTCTCTTTTCTGACCTTTCTCATCTGGAAGGTACACATTATCATCACGACTGTGGTAGGACTTTCTGTAACTAAAATTGCTAAAGTAAATTCCCTCACTAAGAGGGATTTTCACTGAATATTTTTTGGGGGGAGGAACTTGTAGCACCTCTTTGTAATTCAGAAAGTTAGTTTGGAAGGTTTTGGGGTGGTTTTTTTAGTGCATTGGTTATGGCTCCTTTTTTAGTTTAGATAGAGCATCAGAGATGTAGAGAGGGGATTTCAATGACTTCAACCCATGCCTTCTCCAGCTGTCTGACAAACTTTTCAGTGTTTCAGAATGTATTCAGTGTTTCAGAATGTATTTATTGTTTCAGAATAACTCCTAATAACAAGGAGATATTGAATCATGAAAATAATCATGATTAAGAATTGGGTGGCTAGAAAATAAGAACTAGCTTGAGATGCTCAAAAAGAACTCTGAGTTCCCTTCCCATGTATGGTTCTGTCTGTAAAGCACTTGGAGTATTTCTCCTTGATGATGTTCCTAGATGCTTGCAATGGTATTAAAAGTCATAGCCCTGGCAATGACACCTGAATCTGGTTTCCCTCATTGTGCATAAATCCTGTTTCATATCAGTAACAGCACTGTGGGAGTGCACTCCCTACTTGCTCTTTCTGGAAGAGGAAACGCTACGCTCTTTGGCCTTACATCTGACATCACCACTCAGGTGGACTCCTAATTACGCAGCCTCACTGCCTGTCAGCTCTTATTTTTCCATACAATAATCTAACATCTTCCTAATTATACTGTAAGAACTGATGGCACAGTATCCTCAGTAGTACATAATTATCTCTTCTTTTTTTTCTGTATTCTAAAAGTCACTATTTTCATGAGATTTAAAAACTGTAGGTTGCATGTAGTCACTAAACAACTGGATTATGGCAAATATGGCTGACAAATGTTCTGCAGAAATAGTTAATTGCTCAGGATGTATAAAACATTTCTTGTAGAATTATTAAAGATCTTTTTCGTGTTTATACGTGCATTGAAAAATAAAACAGATAAGAAAAATTCCCCCAAGTGCTTTAAATTAAAGCAATAATATAGCTGAAATTTAGTTCAGCAGTTACTTTTTGCAATAGCCATTTAGAAAGTTAATTCACATAAATGTCATCTTTGCCAGTGCTGATTATACAAATATGCTGCTGGTAACTTCAAAGTATACCTGATTACTTGAAGATGAATTCTCCATCACTTTGTATTTATAGATCTGAGAACGTAAGTGTGCTGGTAGAGCTTTACAGGTAGTGTGCTCTTGCAGTCCTTTGTCATCCAAAAGGAGAGACATCATTATTTATATGGAGATATCAGTTGGTGTTTGATGTCACAGTTGCTTTTCCTTTATTTGATCAATAAAAGTTATTTGTTAAAAACAGTTATTTTATTTTTCACTTAGCCAATGATTATAGGGGTGCTAGGTCGATTCGTGCCTCTTTAACAAGCACAACATGGTCAACACAGACACTACTGCCATGAAAAGCCAGGAAATTAGAAGGTGTGGTACACATCAGACTGGAGTGTATAATACACCGTCTACTATCAACCGGGAATTCTTTTTTTTTTTATTTTTAGTTTTATCTTGAAAATTCAGTTTGGAAAAATTGTTAGAATTTGGATCTTTTAAAATAAATCCTAGGAGGAAGCCACCACATTTACTTCTGCTTTTGTCCTGAGCCTGGACTCTAATGTGGTAAAGAAATCAGATACACTATTGCTCTGTCCATATGTCACTTAATCTCAGCAATTTCATAGCTATTGCATTTCAATTTCATACCTATGAGCTGGATTCAATAGACTAAATATAACCTTATGTCATATCTTTCTCTTCAAGTATGCATGAGAACTTTTTTTCTGAACTGTTCTTGGTACTTGTATCTTTGAAAGAATAGTTCAGTTATCTTAGTGTAATTAATTTCTCTTAACATTTACTCTCCCTTGGCAACCATTTCCACGAGGACAAATATTGGTGGTAGCCTTTTTGTCTTAGGAAAACGTGACTTCATACCAGAAGAGAGCAGCTGTTACGCCAGATTCATGTCTTATCTTCCCCTATGCAGATAAGGCTGGATGCTGTTCAGAGAAACAATGAATTTTGTTTGATTTGGTTTCACAGATATTTCTGGCTATTTCTGAATACACTAGAGCTGATGTTTGATTACTGGACAACCTAACTTTGCTAACCCAATTTCCTTTCAGATTACAGTGGGTGAAAAGAATTACATCTCATTAGAAAACTTGGTATTGCTTTCCTTACTCATTCTGCACATTTGACTTTGGAAATTTTAGGCTATAAGTGATGAAAAGTTAGTGAAGAAATGTAGTGAATTACTAAATAATTGATTTTCATGCTATTTTTAAAGGAATGTTCAAGATTTTTTTCTATCAAGCATTCATCTTCTGTGGCAAATTCTTTGAAGTAAAATTTCTCTTTGGGCTTGAAGTGAACTGTCATCAATATTCCTTAGCATTATCCACTGCACCCTGTTCACTGAGAAAATTGCTGACTGGAGTCAGAGAGTGTTGTTTGGGTTTGGACTTTCATATTTAACACAATTCTGTAACTGGCACTAAGTGCAGAATTCAGCCAATTTACTTGCAACAGTAACTGCAGCAATTAAAATAGACACACTCACAAAATATTGGTTGGTGAAGATTTCAGGTTTTTCCACTATTATGGAGATTAATGGTGTCATTTCTGTGCCTGGAAGCAGAACAAGAAGGAAATGTAGGAAGTGACTTCCTTAAAGCATTAAGACTGTTTTTCTGGAGAAAATTGGCAAGCAATATCTTTGCAGATTTGGTTTAAAACCTACATGTAGTAGGTCTGCAAAGTTTTATACAGAAGGGAAGGTTAGGGATAAATCTAGTTCATTATAATGCAAGGAGCAGAAAGGATTATGCACCCCTGAGGAAAGGATCTTTTCAGTTTGATAAATTCAGTGTAAATGATTCGCTACAAAATGCCAAGTCATTCTAGAAGTACACTGATTTTTGTGCTGCTGTCTACTTTAGGAGTGCAGATTACTTTTGTGTTTTGCAGTTTGGAAAGAATCAAATAATTATGAAATTATTTCATAGATACTGATAAATTGTAAGTACACAAAGAGATGATTTTTTTTCTCTAAATGTGGTGCAAATTTAAATGTATATAAATTATGAAGAAAGTATTCTGCCTTTCTCAGAAAGTCTTTCTGAGGAGAGCAGAGATTGTGGGTTCTCAAATGTCTGATACACCAGAAGTAAAGTGTATATGGATGGCAACAGAGATCAGGTTAAACAAAAGAGGAATGGCAGTCCGATGGAGCAGTGTGAAAGCAATGGGAGTTTTACTGTTGGACCAGCACTAAACAGCAAACCAGAGATTTTTGGACCACCCACACAGAAGAATGACAATGCCACAATACCACATATTTTAGGGCACATAAGCCTTATTTGGCCTTTCTGTGTAAAGGTGGATTATAAAGCTTCTCTTCTAGAGGAGACTTGAAGAACATGACATTTCCATGTTTTTTTTTCAGCATTTTACTCTCCTGGGAACAAATTAACCCCATCTTCATTGATTACTGTTCAGAGCAATGTGGCTGGAGGGCTTGCAGCCTTGTGGGGCTGCCCAGAGAGCTACCCTTTGCCATGCTTCCAAACATCTGTTGGTTTTCTTCTTAAGACCTCATTACACTCCTGTAAAACTGTTCAAATCCAGTTTATGCACTTGAACATATTGTCCTGCTTTGAAGTACCTGGTACCCAAAACGCTTAAGCCTGTCACTGGTGCAGCCTTAGGGGAGGTCTATGGCTCGGGGGAGACGTGCACGAGGGAAGAGATCTTGTCCTCCTCCAGCCGGCCTCATTATTCAGGAGTTTGTTGGTGTTTACACCTCTGAGCATACTTGTAGATGGTTGTGATGTCTTCCCTGTACTTACTGTCTGGCAAAGTTAAAGATAATTAATCCTGTTAACCTTTCCTTATATATCAGCCTTTTCAGTTCCTTAATCATTTTATTTCTTTTCTACTTTATCCTCTATTTGTCGACATCTGTCAAAACCCAAAAAGCTCAAAACAGCATTATTTATAGCTGGAAATTGGATTAGGTTTTCACGACTAAAATGAAAAGATAGAAATGTCAATCTGGAATAAACTGTTTTATTAAAGGAAAATCTTATTATAAAAAATTACTAATATAATTTGTTAGTATGATTACTATATTTAAAGAAAACCAAGCTGTTGCCTACTTCTTAAATTACTGTATTGCAATTTTTCAGTGTGCTATTTAGAAACATGAAGTAGTCACCTTATTATACACGATCTTCCAAATTTTGAAAGTAACTTATACATATAAATGGATTTAGTCTCATCAGTACCTCTAAATGATGAAAAAATTGCCATTTATTAAGTAAATGCATCTAGTGCAAATCCTGCCTGCTGGATTTAAAGTCTTGATTTACATTTCAAAACACTTTGGAGGATTAATCATCTCAAACTAGTCTAGCTTGATTATGTGGCCTCTTTCCATCCTTAGCAGAAAGAGGGAAAGACATCCTCCAGAGGCCTCTTACACTACTTTTTGATACTCATTTGTAGGAACAACTGCCCTTTAGAGGTATATCTCTCTTTCCAGGAGGGATAGACAATTGGGTGAAATGAGGTACTTAACTTTTAGACACTTTAGACCTACTGAAGATAGGTGAGATTGATCTCTTCTCCTGAGAGTCTAATCATTAGTTTCCTTTTGATACCCTGTGAAAGAATTCCTAGTGTGTGCCACTGAAATACTTTATATAAATGGTGAATGGACTGCATGGCTCTACAGTAGTAGAGCTACTAATCTAATGAGTAGTAAGAATTGGTAAAATTAAACTTAAGCTTTAACTAATTAATTGATGAAGAGAGACTAAATTCTCTTTTAACCTCTCTTGCCTCTAAGATGCCTAAGATTCTTTCTTTGTCACTGTGCTTGCTATTAATTGACTCAGAAACTGTTATCCTCCATAAAAATCTTGCTCTATTTTCTTTATTTAAAGAAAAATATTATTATCAAGGGAAAATAACAGAAGCCTGCATCAGTTTGTCCTTCCTTTTAAATATTAATTCAGATCTTTAAAAATAGCTATTTGTTTGATATATAGTAATTGGAGAGTCAAAGTTTCAGTCAGAGTGGGATCGTTAAAGAGTAATGCTAGATATTACTTGCCTCTTGTCACTAAATTTGGTACCCTGGGGAGACCTTCTAATTGGAGAAGGCTAAGTTATTATACCAGCTGATTATTTTTCTGACAAGTCATATTAGGAACAGTGCACACCTCACACCCAGGTCACTGGCTTGAATAGTTCTTTGTGTGCTACTCAGTTTCTTTATCTGTGCAGTCCTCTGAAGTAAGTGAAACAGCTTTAACAAACAGTAACTCTTTTCCTCCGGTCCACTACCATAATCTAGTCTTCAGCCATTAACAAATCACAATCTTTTAGTCCCCCAGACGCTATCATCAGCAGTTAGTTTTCCTTCAGCTGAGTTAAGTGATGTTGACTTTTTTCCTTTCCTAGTCTTTGAACTAATGGTAGCTTTTCTTTTCCTTGGTTTCTGTCTTTGTTTTTGCTTTTTCTCTTTTGCCTGTCAAGAATGGGGTTTATTTGCATTTATGGTCATATAGATATTCAAGTGTATTCTGTGAGGTTTTGAGGAAATTATAGTGAAACCTATGAAAAACATCATGTAACAGCTGACTTATGGTCCAGGGAGAGCACAGAACAAGCATATGAGAAATATCCCCAAAACATATGTCCAATACTGGGATGTGCATGCTGGAGCCTTACCAGGCACAAAAGGTGCATGATTGAAGAGACTGTGGTTGCCCTTGGGCTCTCTTGAATAACCTTTTCAGCGCACCTGAGCCCATGATTGTCTTGAGAGGTACCCTGGTCCTTGGGGAACATGCACACAGGTGCCTTAACAGGACTGGAGAACAAATGAAAGTTCACTGCCGATACAGAACTTATTTTCTCCATAGGATGAATGCCCATTAAATGAAAATGGGGGCTTACAGGGCCCATTACAGGTTTGGTTTTTTTAGAAACTCTTTTAAAGTTTTGAACTGGGGTCCTCATGCAAAGGGTTATTTTGGGGAGGGTCAAGGAAGGAGAAAGGACTGGAAGGGATATCCTGTGGGGATAGTGCCCTCTTTAGCCATGCAAAGAAAAGAGAGGACATGTTCACATGATGTGTTATGGTTGTTCAATTACCATTCCCTAAACAAAAATAAATGGTCCTCCACAAAACACAAATATTCCTTATGAAATAATCAGGCACTTTCTTTTTTAAATCTACTCCAGGTTGTAAAAGAAAATAAGAAAATGCAAGTTTCTCAAAATATTTTGTCATTTTTTTTTTTCTTACCAGGATATTCTTTATCTCTCTCTCCTCAAAAGGAGAAGACAGAGAGATTTTTAGAGAGATTTTTAGTTTTTAGAAGGAAGAGTGGGCTGCAAGAGTGTTGGAAACTCTGGCTGAGTTCTTCACTGTTTTCAGAATTACATAGTTTAATTTAAGAATATGACAAAATAATAGCCAATCAGTCTGTACAGTATGTATCATTTTACTGTTGGGCAAAAACACTAGAATACTTGCCATCTTTTTGTTTTGTCAGAGATGAGGGCACTCCTCCATATACACTATGATGTCCTCTTCACTGACAGGCGGCACTGTGGATAAACACAATGACTTGCATGAGGTCATGCAATGATTTATTTTAACATTTATTTTTTAACATTATAAGGCTATAAATCCTGAGCAATAGAAATGGAAATATTATAAAAATTAAATTCTATGGGAGTTAAAATATTACATATGGGGAAATTGAATCTGATATTTGTTCTATAGAAAAATCGTCCAAAGCATTGACGCCTGGGACTGTACCTTTTGTGTTGTAACCATCACTAGCACTTCTGTATTACAACTAAGGACAGAAACACAGGTGACAAACTAAAAATATTGCAACAGGACAACAAAAGAAAGCATCTTAACTGTGTTGAAGATCTGTCTGTCATATGGATCTGTTTCTCCACCTTCTCTGCTCTTGGTGTTGCAACTGGCATATTGGGAACTGGAAAGTGACATACCTGTGGCTTTTATAAAGCATATAGTTCTTGTTCTTAAAAGCTAGCTGGATTTTTTAAAGGACAAGTAGCAGTCACAGTATTTGAAGTGAAGAGAGAGAAAGCAGCCTACTCACTGTGAGTAAATGTAGCTGTTCCCACTGCACCTCCAGTGAGAATTGCTTTCTGAAGTGCAGGCTGTTGTGCCAGGGCAGATGTGGAATCTGGGAAATTTTCCAGAGAAATCATTAATAAATAAGATTCTCAACATTAGCTGCTATATTTACCTTTTTTTCTTTCCTGGACTTTCACTAGCAACACTGAAGACTACACTGGATGATGGTCTGAGAGCATAAACAACTTGCAGAGGAGCACTGAGGCAAACACTGTGTTTTCCAGTACACTTAAACCCTTCCTTAGCAATCTGTAGCCATTTTCAGAGAATAAAAGAGCTATTTCACTGCTATGGTACCATTTCACTATGAGCAAACCAGCCACATCCTGGAAAACTGAAAGTTTAGGCTTTTCCTGTGACATCTGAGAAATGATGCAGTGGGAGTAATTACATGATTGCTGCTGGTACTGATGATATCTCCCTGCCTGGCTGCTAGTGCTAATCTATTTTACATTATCTTCTGCTTCAGGAAGAGAATCATGCCTAAACTGAGGAGGAAAATGTTAATGATGACAGTGCCTCCAGCATTTTGTTTGTGACAACATCCTACTGATGATCCTGTCATTACAGATGGTGTCAGTCAGGTGTCACTTTTAGATATTTCTGAAGCACTGGAGGGACAAAAAGACAGAGGATGGGACAGATGCCACTCTTCTTTGTACTTCTTTGGAAAGATCTTTAAAGAGAGTCCAAATAATCCTGCTTTAAAAAAGTGGTTGAAGATTTCCTTCAGGGTTATAAACTCTTGTGTCATAAACCTACCTCACCTGTTTCCAACACACAAAAAGTTTTCAAAAAAATACTTGAGAAGTGCATTATATACAGGAGGTTCCACTAAGAGGAATTATTTTAGCTGGTGGAGTAGGGAGTTACAAAAAATCTGCTCTGAATTAGCCTGTCACCAAGATTTGGCAGAAGCATAAGGTTGATTTGGAGCTACTTTCACTCTGAGACGGTCAGCATGCACGTAAAAACTGAACCTAAAAAATTCATAATAGCAGCTCTGCAATGACCTTGGACTAACTAATCAACATTCTGAATGAAGCATGATTGTAGCTTTGCTATTTTATGCAGTTTACAAAATCAAATACTGAAGTAGCAGTAAAAGTTATGATATTTGCAATTGTATAATTTCAACTAATTTTACCTGTAAAAATTAGTGAAAATAGTTCTCTAAATCCACTCTAATATCCTGAAAGCAAAACAATAGGAAAATAAATTTCTCTGAACATGACAGAGATTAAGTAGTAATAAGGTAATATTAACATCACTCTGTATCTTTCCTGTCAGACACCTGGAATTATTCACTGCAATAAACAAAGCAGTAAATTATGATGGTGGTAGTTATTTGACTGTAAGTCTAATGTGCAACAGTAAACCTCAGTCACAGGAGATTTTTAAACTTTTAATTACTCTGTGGCTATAAATGGCAATGGCATTAATGTCTAGAATGTTGCTGCTACAGAAACTCTAATTACCCAAGTGATGCTGTCAGTATTCATAACTGTTGGTGTGTCTTATTCTCTTACTATTGGCTAATTTCTGTTCTTCCCCAACTACCACATTCCCAAGGCCAAATTCTTTAGCAAGCTAAACGTTCTTCCCTGCACGCGCCTCAATGCATGTGCATCAATGCATTTTATTGCTCATTTTCTCTAGCAGAGAATCTAAGCTCGAGGGGGAAGGAAAGGAAATATTCTCGAGAGACAAAATTTTTCCCCCCCTGTAGCATAGCATTAGTTTTGAATTATGATTTCTCTTCCTTTGTTGTTTATGCAATATGGAAGGGCTTGTAACTGCTCATAACTTTTAAATAGAGCTAAGTATTGCAGGTGAGTATGCATATATTGTAAGAGGAGGTACTATTCTGTAGTGCCACAGCCTCATGTCATGTTCTGGAGAAGTAATTCCCAGGACTATACATTTTGTTTGCATCTTCTACCAGAGTAGAAAACAAATTCTCTGATTTGTTTACAGAATAAAACTTTTAAAATACTGTGAGTTGCAGTAGAATCATAGAATCACAGAATAAAAGAATCATAGAATAGCTTGGGTTGGAAGGGACCTTTAAAGGTCATCTAGTCCAAACCCCCTGCAGGGAGCAGGAACGTCTTCAACTAGATCAGGTTGTTCAGAGCCCCGTCCAACCTGACCTTGAAGGTTTCTGGGGATGGAGCATCTACCACCTCCCTGGGCAACTTGTGCCAGTGTTTCACCACGATCATTGTGAAAAATTTCTTCCTTATATCTAGTCTAAATCTGCCCTCTTTTAGGTTAAAACCATTACCCCTTGTCCTGTCGCAACAAGCCCTGCTAATACATTTGTCCCTATTTTTCTTATAAGCCGCTGTCCTGGTTTCAGCTGGGGTAGAGTTAATTTTCTTCAGAGAAGCTAGTGTGAGGCTATGTTTTGGATTTGGGATGAAAAAATGTTGATAACGTGCTGATGATTTTAGTTGTTGCTAAACGGTGAAGGACTTTTCAGCTTTCTGAGCTCTGGCCTGCCAGGGAGAAGACTGGGTGTGCACGGGAAGCTGGGAGGGGACACAGCCAGGACAGCTGACCCAAACTAGCCAAAGAGATATTCCCTACCATATGATGTCATACTCAGTATGAGTAGGACATCAGCTCATCCAGTGGGAGTTGGATGGGGAGGGACTGAAGCTCAAGAACTAACTGGGCATTGGTCAGCAGGCGGTGAACAATTGTCCTATGCATCACTTGTTTTGTATATTCTTTTATTATTATTGTTGTTTTGTTGTTGTTATGATATTTGTTTGGGTTTTTTTCCCCTGACCTATTAAACTGTCATTATCTCAACCCATGAGTTCTACGCTTTTGACTTTCTGATTCTCTCTGCTATCCTGCTGCATCAGCGTGTGAATGAACAACTGTGTGGTTGTTTCTGCTACCTGCCGGGTTAAACCACGACAGTCCCCTTTAAGCACTGGAAGGCTGCAGTAAGGTCTCCCCAGAACCTTCTCTTCTCCAGGCTGAACAACCTCAGCTCTCTCTGCCTGTCCTCGTAGGAGAGTTGTTCCATCCTTCTGATCATTTTTGTGGCCCTCCTCTGGACCCGCTCCAAGAGGTCCATGTCTTTTCTGTGCTGAGGGCTCCAGAGCTGAACGCAGGACTCCAGGTGGGGTCTCACCAGAGCAGAGTAGAGGGCCAGAATCACCTCCCTTGACCTGCTGGCCACGCTGGTTTGGATGCAGCCCAGGAGTTGGTTGGCTTTCAGGGCTGCACGTGCACATTGCTGGCTCACGCCCAGCTTTTCATCCACCAGTATTTTCAAGTCCTTCTTGTCAGAGCTGCTCTCAATCCCTTCATTCCACAGCCTGTATTGATACCAGGGGTTGCCCCGATCCAGGTGCAGGACCCTGCACTTGGCCTTGTTGAACCTCATGAGGTTCAGATGGTTCAGATAGGCCCATTCCTCGAGCTTGTCCAGGTCCCTCTGGATGGCATCCGCATCCTGTCCCTCAAGTGGGTCAACTGCACCACTCAGCTTGGTGTCATCTGCAAACTTGCTGAGGATGCACTCAACCCCACTATGTCATTGATGAGGGTATTAAACGGTACTGGTCCCAACACGGATCCCTGAGGGACACCACCAATCTTCATCTGGACATTGAGCCGTTGACCACTAACCTCTGGATGCAACCATCCAACCAATTCCTCATCCACACAACAGCCCACCCATCAAATCCATATCTATCCAATTTAGAGAGAAGGATGCTGTGGGGGACCATATCAAAGGCCTTACACAAGTCTACATAGATGACATTGGTAGCTCTTCCCTTGTCCACTGATGCGGTCGTTCCATCATAGAAGGCTGCAAGGTTGGTCAGACAGGACTTGCCCTTGATGAAGCCATGCTGGCTGTCTGGAACCATATCCCTGTCCTTCATGTGCTTTAACATAGCTTCTAGGAGGATCTCTTCCATGATTTTCCAGGCACAGAGATGACGCTGACAAGTTGGTAGTTCCCAGGGTCCTCCTTTCTACACTTTTTAAAAATGGGTGCAATGTTTCCCTTTTTCCAGTCTCCAGGGACTTCCCCTGACTGCCATGACTTTCCTGCCATGACTTTCCAAATATCATGGAGAGTGGCTTGGCAACTACGTCAGCCAATTCCCTCAGGACTCGGGGATGCATCTCCTCAGATCCCATAGACTCGTGCATGTTCCTTAGGTGGTCTAGAACCTGATCTTCTCTGACAGTGGGAGGGACTTTGCTCCTCCAGTCCCCATCTTGCAATCCATACCCTTGAGAGGCATGGGAAGAGAAGTGAAGACTGACAGTGAAGA
>NW_010538231.1:0-32701 GCF_000687285.1 Phaethon lepturus | reverse complement strand
CCCGCCCGCCGCCAGCAGACCCGCCGCGGAGGGACGCTTGCCCGCTGCTGCCAGCCAGAGCCATCGCGGGCACCGCCTGGGAGCAACCTGTCAGTGCACCTCCTAGGCCGTCCCTGAAGGACCCTTCCCACGCGGTAGTTTGTCCCCGAGAGGAGAGTTTGAAGCCCTCGCCATGCCTTATCAAGTTCCTTATCCGAGTGGCTGCCCGAAACTGTAGACCAGTTCGGCTTTATCTGGTGTAGGGGAGGAAAACAGTGTAGCTCTCATACCCCATCCTAAATCGAGGACCACCTATTCTGCTTTGGTTTAATATACGAAGATGGTGAAATGCAGATTGCCATGTGAAGCGACTAGATCCCTGTTGTGGAGCAAGGGCTTCGTATTTACCTTCCAGCTCCTGATCTGTGCGCTTTGAGAGAGGACGCTAATCATTCTCCCTCATCGCCCTTCCCTAAACCTTGCCTTGCTTCCATGTTGCACTGGTCAGAATTTTGGTCAGTGTTGTTTATGGAAGGGAGGTGGGAAAGAAGGCAGTTGAGGTTACAAACAAAAGTACTTGTATGACTCATCTACTTGGATTTAAGACATTCTATCCTTCTTTCAAGGAGCCTTTGCTTCTCTTTGAAGGAATCAGATGTTTGTTCCTGTTCTTCCAGAGGAGGATGGATTGAAAGTTGTACATTTTAGACTTTTTTTGCGCCACTGCTGATATTATTAAAAGACATAATGGGGCTTTTTCACTGGATTATTGCCAGAATTAGTTTACACACTGAAACAATGAGTTGTTAGGCCTCTCACACGATAATGTTTGTCCTGCTTTAATATAAAGTTGCTGTGGAGGTTAGAGCTAAAAATTGTGGAGGACAGTCTGCATCAGAAGAGGCTCTCTTCATCTCTGGTCGGTGTGGCAACCCCAATCTGTCCTCGATGCCTTCAGCCTTGGCCATCTTCACTTGCCGCCCGAACTCTCATCCGTTTCAGGAGCGTCATGTCTACCTGGACGAGCCCGTCAAGATTGGCCGCTCAGTGGCTCGCTGCCGGCCGGCTCAGAATAACGCAACTTTTGACTGTAAGGTGCTGTCCAGGAACCATGCTCTTGTCTGGTTTGATCACAAGGCAGGCAAGGTAAGATGTTTTCTTTATTTAAAAATAACAAATTGCGCATTTCTTTTAGCAAGTCCCTGTAGATTGCAGGTCACACTAGTTTCACTGTAATAATTATGGTTGCATGTGAAAGGAGTAGGATTTATGTTATAGTTAAAGTTATTACTTTTCAGGTAAGTTTATAATTTCTTACTAAGCAGAAAATTTAAATATTAAAAGTACATTAACAGCTGAATGGTGATAAGTACTGAAAAATTTACATGCATATTATTCATTGCTGGAAGTAGATGATTTTGAGGGGAGTAATACAAATCTGAAAGCACGGGCTTTTATGAATATAATGATGTAATAGTATTTTTTCAAAAACTGAGAAATTACTGGTTTATCTGACCATGTAAATAGATCTCATTGCGAGGAGTGTCAAAAACAGATTTTAAAAAAAACCTGTGTTTGCCACTCTTCCTCCCTGCCTTTTTGAAATCTTATAAAGAGTGTTTTGTTGTTTGGGTCTGACGGAATGTTTGTTACTGGCAGCAGGAGTGTAACAAATGGCATACAAGATACTTTTTCATTGACAGTGAAAACGGTTTTAAAATATATCCCGTGTTGTCTTAACTGTTCCTCTCAAAAGGCTAGTGGTCTTGTTAAGTGAAATTTAGGGGTTGTGCAGTGCATGTTTTGTCCACTAGGGATTGAACTGGGACAAGTGAAGTTACTTTACCTAATGGCTGTCAAGTTAATTTTAAATATCCAGCAAGAAATGAACAAAGTGCTGATTTCAGTTGCTCAGCACTGTTGTTTTTTTAAAGGTATATCGATGTTATGCCCTAGAACTTCATAGGCTCTACACTGGCTGTTTTTTAGCTTCACAGCATGCCCTTCTATGAAATGCAGTCAGAGTAGCTCTTGATTTTTAAGAATAATATGGTCTATAATTATTTCAGTATTTTTTAGTAGTATGACACAGCATGAGGAACAGTACACCGCAGTCAAAGTTCTTAAACCTTCCATTGTTAACTATCCTGTGTTGTGCAATACCTGGGCATGATGGGACAAGACAAGCGTTTAATTTCTTAAGCTGGGTTATGGCATGGCTTTCAACTTACCTGCACGTAATTGTGCAAACTGCTATCTATATTAATGTTTCATTAAGCTTGTTGTTTTGGCTCTGTTGTGTATGTGAGGTGCATTCTTGGACACTTTAGAAAACTTAACTGCTTGAAATATTTTCAGTTTAAGTTTTATTTTTTTAACCTTTCTTGTTTGACTCAAAGTATAATTAGTTCCAATTTATTGCACTGTTTTTAAATTTAAAAAGTATTATGCATATATCTTTTAATCAATATTTCTCATGATTTATAAAGGATTTAAGACCCCCATGTGCTCTATTATGGTTACAAATAGTCTAGCCATATTCAAGATGGTTAATTTGACAAAGCATTGAGTGTTGAGCAAGTTTGCTGACTAATAGTTGAGCTTAAAAGACAGTCAGCTGTGGGGGTTTTTTGTTTGTTTTTAGATTTCAGTTAGCTTTGGCTTTTCTAATACAGGTCAAAAATTATATGCTTACATATTTTTATCTAGCTGATCTAAAATAGCAACTTGGTAGTAGTAAATAAGAGGATGGTATGTGATAGTTCTAGAGATACTGTCGTGTGAAGATTTGATGGGGATCTTGATGAAAATAGCCCAGGTGTGTATCTGGATCAGTAGCCATAGTGATCAACTAAAGAGTGGGTTTAAGATCATGCGTGGGAATCCATTGCTGTAAATTTTGCATGTTAGATGTTGTGGTACTGTAAAAAGTTTAAAGTGTTGAAACAGCATTATGGAGAACTTTGGATTCTGTATTTTTTTTCTTGGCATTATGTTCTGGTTTCTCATCTGGTTGAGTATCTGAATGGTAAATTGTTGGAGGAGAGGGAAAAATGCATCATTAGAGATAATAAATATAGAATACTGTTGTGAAAAGGCAGGTAGAAGGTGTTGGTAAATACAGTCTTAATCTTGAATTGTGAAAACTAAAGAATTCTGTGGTGTTTTCAAAATACAAAGAAAAACGTAAAACTGTGCCAGAACATTTGCATGCAGGAATGTTTATTATCATTGTTTACAGAACTTCTAACGAGTACATCTCATTTAGGAATATGTCATTATCCTATCAGTGACCTCTATTTAAACCTGCATAAATTCTTTTTGCCACAGTATTTGTAAATATTTCTTAGAAGCTTATATATAGGACTTCTATCAATTCTGGGTTATAGGAAAGATAAAAGACCTTGAAACGTTAATTTAGTAACAGAGAGAAATCTTCAAATAATTCAAAATAGTTCATGAATGATTTGGGGCTGCAGTTTCTTAACTTGTGGACTTTGATTGCAATACCAGTTTCTGGCATTCCCAGTGACTCAGTTCGGTGTCTGTGCTGCCTCTTGAGCTGCTCTTCAGTTATAGTCTACTTTTTTTTTTTTTGAGGGTTGGGAGTTTGTTTGTTTTGTTTTAGTGAATCATGTGAGTGATCCTGTTTACTACATAGTCTGTAAACAATTGTATCAGCATAATCTGTAAAGAAGGGTAGAAACCGAAGAGAGGAAGCCTTTGTAAGCAGTGGTAAGGAAACTAGTACACCTTTTTTTTTGAGGCAGAGGTAGACTTACACCGAAGTATGTCACATAAGTAGACCAAGTTGAAGGTGAAATGTTACTTACACTTGAAAGATGTGAATATTTACTTTGTATAAAGGCACTTTAATTACGCATGGAAAAAGTTATATGCCCAAAGGAGATAATGTCTATGTAACACCAGCATTATTAAGGACAAAAGTAGGATGAGTCTTCAAGATCACCAGTAAATAGCAATTAAAAGCAGATACTTAAAGTTGGGTTTGCCTTCTAAAATATTTTTAACAGAACATGTTAACATGTTAATATTTTTAACAGAACCAGTGCAATGCCTCCTTTTGCTTGTGTTTGTAGAAACAGTGGAATATCTCCTTGTGGATTTTTCATACAGTAATAACATTAGAAGATTATGCTTAGAGTTGATTTTTTTTTTTTTTGAGTAATTACAAGTTAATGAATCTTTTTAAGAGATGGCTGAAAAAGTGAGTCACTAGATATGTAGGAAGTGGATGTTGTGCTGAGCATGGAGTGTTCCAAAAAGTGTGAATCAAAGCAAAAGAAAAAGTGGGCTGTAGCTCAGAAAAGCTAAATATGTTTGTTCAGCTTGTATCACTGCGTATGGGCAGAAACTCTGTAAAAACTGCTTAATTGAAATAGTTTTAAACTTTTTTGGGGTTTTTTTTGTTGTTGTTTTTTTTTTTATTGGGGGGGTGTGTGTGTGTTTTGGTTTTGTTTTTAAAAATAAGCAAGTTGAAAACCCTTGAGAATTTGTGTGTGACTTCTCCCAGGCTGAAATGCTTCTGGCAGATGTGGTGGAAGCTTTTAGTAGAAAACTGAAGTTTCCGACAGATATCCAGCCTTTCAAAAATTAATTTATTGGAATTCAGTGCCTTAGGTTGTTGTGAGAGGCTAATATAAGTACCTTTTATAGAGGATCCATTGCCACAGTTTACCAGAGGTGCTGAGAAACTGTGTAAGAAGCATTTTCTTAGTCCAGAAGGACTCCAAATAACTGGTCATTTTTAACAACTGGAAAAAAAGAAGTGTAGGCACAAGTTTCTGTGTTAGGGTGGTAGCTAATACTGTTGTTTTAATTTAATTTGAGGTGGGTATGAATTGAGTTGAGCAGATTCATAGTATCTTGGTTATAGAAATGCTAACTAGTAAATTGAAAGCTAAATAGTCCACGTGATCACAAATGAAATTTATTAAGGCTTTGCTTTACGGCTTCTAGGCTTAAAATACGTGAGATAAAAATGTTACAGAAACTTCATGCAGGGATCACCTTCTTTAGAGAAAATAAACAAACCCTGCCTCCCCCAAACCCAAACTAATCCCAAAACAGGAACTGCAAAGTTACAGCCAGGGAATTACAGGCTGGCCATCTTTCTTTGAGTCCCTTGGAAAATCACGGAGCAAGTTTTGGAACACGTTTCTGGGCACATGAAGGAGAAGGTGATTTGGTAATGGTCAGTGTGGATTTAGCAGGGATAAATCATGTCTGACGAGTCTGATTGCCTTGTATGATAAAATGACTAGATTTGTGGGCAAGGGAGAGCAGTGCACACTGTTTACCTTGCCTTTAGCAGGGCTTTTGACAGTTTCCCATGATGATCTTCTGTTTAAGTTAGAGCGCTGCAGTCTGGATGTACAGACAACGAGATGAGTAAAACAAAACTTATTTGAGGATCAGGCTCAGGGGTAGTGGTTAATAGGTGGTGCTCTACCTGGATGCTGGTAACAAGCAGAATACTGCAGGAGTCTCTATTATGACCTGTCCCATTTAACATTTTTATCAATGACATGAAGTACACTCCAATGAAGTTTGAAGATGACACCAAATCTGGGAGTGTCGGTGTGGAATGAGTTGATATGCTTAAGGGGAGGCCTGCCATCCAGGGAGACCTGACCTTGCTGAATGAATGGGCAGACAGGAACCTCATGAGTTAGAACAAGGACAAATGTGAAGCCCTGCGCTTGGAAAGGAAGAACCCCATGCAGCCTGTTAGACCAGATCTAGGAATACTGAATCTAATTTTGGACGACCAATACAAGAAATACATTGAAAAAACAAAGTTGAAAGATTAGGTGCTCTCTTTTCTTGCCGTATTGTACTAGGGATAAAAGTATATGGACCATGAAAGAAAGAAAGAATTTATAAAAATGAAATATGTTGTTCACTTAACATTATACAGAGCGTTTTGTGGCGTTCAAAACTTTGGCAAGATTCAAGATGTATTGGACACCTCTGGACATAGTGTTTGTTCAGAATTATTTTAGTAAATCTATCTCTCAAAATTTAGTGGGATACGAAAAATGGTATTTGGGGTTGCAGGATTTTCATGGGGGACTTTTTCTGCTGCTTCCTATAGAGATTCCTGTATGATACTCTGGGCTATTTGGTGCTGATGTATGTACAGGATGTTTAATTTTTCATGTATCAGTAGCATTTCTTTCGGTAGATACCATGTCTGTTATTTATTTTCCCTCTATTACATCTTTTCAGCTTTCTGTCACAATTGTTGTCTTTGAGAGCTGGATAAATGTTTTATTTTTCAGTACTTTTGATGTTGCTGTGTGCTTACAGTCTGCAGTGTCTGTAGAGGAGAGGCTTTATCTTCCAAACATTGAATGTTTATTCCAAGTGTCCTGGGAGACTGACCTGGGATCTGCTCTAATTCACTAAGGTGAAATTTCAGTAAGAAATGGGTAGGAAGGTGATACCAGCCAGCCCTTACATAAACCTGTTAATATTTTTAGGTAAGTGCTTCTCACCCAGAATGAACTATCCAATTTTATGCTGATATGATCATAAGAGTAGTAGGGAGTTCTCAGTTTTGGCAAACTTCATCACCATACTTCTTTTAGAACCCAGCGTAGGAGTGCTGGTGGCCATTTATAGTAGAGGTAACTTACTGCTGATAAGGATTTCCCTGCAGAGATACCATCTAGAGCCACTGCTGCAGAGCTAATACTGTAATTCTTGGAGCTAATCCATTGCAGTCATGATGCATCTATCCTGAGCCAGGAACACCAACACATTGATTAGGTTTTAAAAACAAACAAAAATCCCTTTTGTATTTGAAATGAATTTTTACAAACCTCAAATGAATCAGGCTACTTAGCAGTAATGGAGGCCAGTAAATACATTTTACTTACGTCTCTACTGGGATTGTTTGAGTTTGCTCCTAGTCCCATGCTTATAAATGTAAAACTTTGCTTCCCTAAACCACTTTTATTATATACTATTCTTTTTGACTTTTTCTTTGACTTATTCACATGTTAGTTGCAGCAATCAGTGCATAATTTGCAGGGGGATTTGTGTTACACTGGAGAAATACTTTTGATTTGGCTTTGCCCTCATTTTTCTTACTGAATTTAAACAGTTTTGGTTGCTTATTTATCTAATAAAAGTAATTGAATTTATCTATGCTGTAAAGGGCCATGTGGGTTAGTAGTCTCTGTGTCAGCGTGCTACTTTGGTTGACTTGGTTTGAGTCTGATCTAGCTAAAATTCTGCAAAACGTGCAGACATGCTTCAGCTGATTTGCTGCATTTTGGGGTTTGTAATTTCTTTTAATAGATACTATAAAGTGAAAATTATTATTGTTTGTGGAACCTGGCAAATGAAAGGGAAGGAAAAATGCTGTCTTCATCCCTAAAGGTAGCAATTTTACAGGCTATTGCTACTAAATTATACAATTGTTTGTTGTCTCTGGATTTTTTTTCAAGTCACATCAATAATTGCTTCCTGTTAATCTTGCTCACTTACTGAGGGTTTGGATTATCTAAGACCTCCAAGTTTAGTTAAATATTGCTGTGACAATGAATTAACATTCCCAACTTGTCTTTCCTTCCAGAAACATTTCTGCTTGTAGCAGAATTGGTGGAAGAAGGCTTGCGGTATTGTCATGTTTTTGTTGAGTATAGACAAGTGCTTTTTCAGTTTGCTTTGGGAGTGGGAACCTCAGACAGAGAGATGGATTGAACTGTATGATTGAATTGTACCAGTTTAAGCCTCTGCAAGAAGTCGTATCTGTCTGCCAGAGGCCCAGAACAGTTTGCTTTTCGAAAAGGAAAATAATTGTGCTGGAGCCAGACACTTAATCAGATACAAATTTTGTGTTATTCTGCACCAGATATACATGTATTGGATTGAGCAATGTCTTGGAGTTTATTTCAGCCTTGAGAAAGTATAAATAAATGATGATCTTCCACAGCAGGCTTGTAGTAGAAAGTCCAAAATCCTGTAGTAACACTGTAGTTGAGTGAAAAAAACACAGAAAATGCTAGCAGCAGTTTGACTTTTTTCACTTTTGTAAAAACGTAAAAAGTAAATATAAAAAGTACTGGGATTACTCAAGGGTAGTTAAGGGCATGAGGAATTTAAAATATTTTTGCAAAGCTAAGGAACATTCCTGTATTGATAGTTGAACTATGGTGCATACTGGAGAAAAATGTGCTATTCTTAGACCTTTTTAGGTTCTAAAGTAACAGTAACCAACCATTGAAAAGATGGAAGATTTGATGAGGAGATGGGCTTAATAACAAATGTTCTAATAGTGTAAAATAGTGAGAACTTGTTAACTAAATACAAAAATACTGACAGTATGGTGCTACTGTTAAGTAAAGTTGTCCCCAGTTGGAACATCTTGTTCCATTTTGGTTTTCATATGATAATTCAAATGTGTTGAAAATATGTATTGACAGAAGGGGTTCAATGTAAGAAACATGCAACATTTGAGATACACAGAGAAGCTATATAAGAACAGGTGAGTTCTCATATTAAGAGACTACTGAAGATAGAACTAAGGATGAGTTATTCATGCTGTATATTCTTATAATTACAGTAGTAATAATTCTTCCATAAAAATGAAATAAATGCAAGAGCTTAAGACGCAAACGTTGTGGGTTCTTTTAACTGTGTATTGAGTAATAGTCTTGTTAAAGGATGGAATAAAAATGCTTATGTTTCAAATCAAAGAAGGAAAGCTCTGTTATGGGCCAAATAGATATTTGTACAGCAGGTTCTTTTAAAGACAATTGGTACTGGCTGCTGTTTGCATATGCCATTAGTCTTACCTGATATGGCAGGTTTTGTTCTTAACTGGCTCTTTTACGGACTTGTATCTTTTCTGGATGTTGAGCAAAATTAAGTTTAAACACTAATGTTCTGGAAGAGGTTTTTTGCTTGCTTAAACCCCTTTACCCCCAGCAGATTTTGATGAGACTGCCTCGCTTTCTATTTTTCAGTTGCTTTTCTTGAAGTGTTATACTTAATTGTATAAGGTAGAAACCAGATCTCTTGGTTTTGCAAAGCTGGGCTTTTAGCCTGCCTACCTGTTTAACTTTTAAATTTCTGGTGACCTTTCCCAGTGCATTATTTTGTTTTGTTAGCAGAAATAGTTGAATGGCCTTACAGGAAATAGCATTGCAAATCATCAATTTTGCTGGTATTATTACTTGCAATTTTATTCTCCAGTTGCTGTTTTCTGCACTTACACTTACTGTTTCCAGGTGCTTGAAGAATCTGAAAGCTTTCAAGAGGCTTAATGAATTATTGGTAATTCGTTACATTTTTAATTTTGTTATTAAAAAAAACAACAACTTTGTTTTTATATTTGGTTGTCAAAGAACTCATTCTGCAGCCAAACTATTTTTTTCAGGTCTTTGATCTTGGTAGGTAATTGCAAATCCTTGTTGTTTTCTTGGTGTCATTACAGGGATTCTTCTTTCTCAATGCCAGAGGATTTTTAAGGCTATGTAGAATCAATATAATCACATATTATTAAGGGACAAAGTATAAGTTTGATGTCTATGAATTCCAGAACTGTCAGTCATTATGTATAGTTAGGGTGGTATCTACTTTGAGGGAAGCTACAATACTATGAACAAGGACAGACAACTTCTATGGCATGGATGTACTGTCAGAGGATAAGTTAGGTTGGTATGGACCTCTGAAGGTCATCCAGTCCAATCCTCTTCTCCGCAGCAGGTCTAATTAGTTTAGGTTGCTTGTGGACTTAGAATCGAATTTTGGGTACAAAATGAATCCCTACCAACAAATAAACTTCTGAGGATAGGGTCAGGCATACTTGCTAAGTAGGCTAGCTTGTGTTGCTGTTGTCTTAAGTTATGTTCTGAATTTTTAGCATGTGTGTATGTATATATAAAAAATTTAGTATTATGAAATACCTGGAGTACTTCTGTAGTGTAACTTAAAATTACCACCAAAATGTGTCAGAGAGAAATTCTTTTAAAAGTGACCTAGAGGAAAAGAAGCACTGAATAAAAGATATAAGAATGTTCCTAGTTCCACACTTAATTCCATAAGGGTGGAAATAACACAACACTTTCACTTACAGCTCTCAACCACTACTTCCTTTTTAAGAACTCAAAGGGGAAATTGATGGGTTTTTTTTCAATCTTCCTCTTTTGAGAACTGTTCCTAGACTGTATATTCCAGCAGTTGTGAGAGGAAAGCCAGGAATACAAATCATAGAAAGGGCATGTTTGTTTTTACAGTCTGTGCAACTAGTTGACATTAGGTAAAGCTACCGGTTGTGCTGTTTAAGCAGGGGTTTTGGTAGGTATATAAATACTGTCTGTGACTATAAGCCACTGATTTGGTCTATGAACAGAGGCCTTCCTATGTAATTAAAGAAAGAACTGATAGACTGCTATTATATTAATAATGTTCCCTGTAACATAGAAAGGCATGTGGGTATTTTAAGTCTATTTGAATGCTCTTTACCCATGGTGTCATCCTGACTTTTAGTTAAATTTATGAATCTGACTGTTAATTGGAAAGTTAAAAGTATGTATGCTGTGTTTGGGTAACTTTTAACTTTCACATAAGCAGAAGGGAAAATTATTTTGGTGGGTTTTGTACTGGAACAATTGCATTGCATTGACACACATGGGCAACTTTCAAAACTCATTTTTGTTTTGGAATTGTGTACACATGCTACCTCACCTACTGTAATCAGACAGTTTATACATACATCCTATTGCAGCATATTGACTCCTGAAAAATTTAATCCAGGTCTACATTTTAGCTGCAGGTTGACTTGCTCTGACCCCATGTTCCAGAAATGGGTTTGCGGAAGGGTTAGTTTGGCAAAACCTGGCACCTGCACAACTGTCCTGCTTTCTTTGGGCCATTCGGGGACATCCAGATTACATTCCTGTGGGCTTTTTAGGTCATCCTGCTCGGGGATTTTCCCTGCTTCACAGCCTTGTGTAAATGTGCCTGCAGCTGAACAATTTTATATGCAGATAGGTGGGGTTTTTTGGTCTCCCCTAGTTGATGAAGTGAAAATGTGCTCAATTTTCTTCTTACCTTTCCCATGTAGCTTTATGTTGAGCCTTCCCTGGATGAGTGTTGCTGGATGAATTTTAGATGATGATGTAAGTTTTATAAACTAATATTAAAGGATCTTGATGACTAGTCTGTCTTTTGAGATCTGTAACTCGTGCTCTTTGATGTGTTTTATGGTTTAAACTTGCTGTACACATCTTCCTTTATAATTGCAGTTTTGTATTTTGGAAAGATGTAAAAAAATAATTGCTTTGTAGTGTCCTTTAAAAACATTTTACAAAAATGTAGCTTTGAGTCTAATGTTAGGTTACCTGTAATTTTGTAACATTATTTCGGTGATTGGATCTGCTTTCTGGTGTCATGCCTCAAATTAAGCCTAGAAAGAATGCAACATAGTTCCGCTTTAAATACTGCTTTAGACAGTTTTTATACAGGTGAGCAAAGCTGTGTGGAAACTATTCTCTCCTATCGAAAGCAAAAGTTTTCAGACAGTAGAAGGATTTAAGAAATAGTAAGTGCTTGCTTATACTTGTAGATGTCTGGAAAAGGTAGTAATTTTATTCCATTGCTGCACTCATGCTGAGGTGTCCCAAGTATTGTTTTTCATGGGACAGCTGTAGTTGTGGACCAAGTCCTAGTTGTGCTACATGAAAGTGCTGTTTAATTGTTGGCAGTGTGCAAAGTTGGTAATTTGTATAATATTTTAGTGATCTAAAAATGAGGTTCCATTATCTGCATCCAAAAGGGAGCTCTTGCCTGGTGATGTTTAATGAGGCTGTTGTAATAAGCATACTTGTTTTGATATCATCAGGATTAAAGCTGTTTGAGACACAATGCAACTGTGATTTCTCTATTAGTGCTAAAACTACAAGTTACTTTGCAATTACAGAATAAATATAATAAATTCAGTTTGTAACTGAAAGCTAAGAGTGCACATACAGGTAGCTATTATGTATCTGAGTCCCAGGCTGTTGATTAGAATTACTAATACGACAGCACAACCTGTTTGGGGGCTGTACTATTGGCATTTACTAACAAAACAGTGAATGCTATTTTAGTGGGGAATTGTATTAGACTAAGGAGCTTTTATGGTAGGGTCTGTTTTAGAATGAGAATCTGTGATTATATACAGGCAGAAGATGTTTTTTATCTTAAAATTTAATAATTGCATTTACAGGCACAGCCAACTTGCATTTTTATTTTAAAACTGATTATATGTAATGGATGAGAGAGTGGAAACATGAGTAAGAAAAAAAAACAGAGGCAAACTCACTGTCTAGAGAAGTTGCAACTTTTGTAAAGTTCTGGTTGAAGTCTGACCTAAAAAATAACATAGTGAAAAGAACATACAAGCAAAACAAATATTTGGGAATGTAAGAAGGGGTCAGCTTTTTGCAATTTTAATATTACCAGTGGCTGTGTAATTGCTAGGACATTAAAAGGATTTTAGTGACTGCACTGAATCAAATATGAAAAATGGGCCAGTTCAGCCTTTGCTCTTATGATTTTTTTAACCCTTATGGGGGTTTCCTTTCCATAAAGCTAGAGATACTAGGAGGGGACCAAATTGCTACTGGTCTTCCAGGGTTTTTTTTTTCTCCTCATCATTGCTCCTTTCATGGTCTTTAAGTTCATTGCAGTCATTCAAATACTAGAACAGTTACTAATAAAATTCTGATTGCAGTTGAATTTCTTGCTGCTTGTACTTTTTATAATTCTTGATGAAATGTCCCATTTCAGTGGAAGAACAGAACACCAGTAATAAATTGCCACAAAATCAGGTGGGTATTAGATACACTGCATTTGCTCATACAGCTGGCCAGGAGTGTAGATTCCTTAAGTGGTGTCCATGAGTAGGTCTAAGGGTCTTAGCAATTTTTTTTTTAGTTTATGCAGATGCTATGTGGACTTAGGTTGGTGGATATGAGCTTCTTATTTTCCTGATGCATTGCATTTTTGAGCACTTGAAAGAGTATTAGCTGTACTAAAGCTCACTTTTTTTAATGTAGCCTTTCAAGTATGAGCTTTGTTTGCCGGCATCTTAAGGGGGAGGAGGAAAGTTTATGTCCTTTGATAAACAAGCCTTTAGAAAGAACTGTGTGACCTTGCATGAAGAAGAATTATGATGGGAGGAGTGTCTTGTATATTTATTTTATATAATCAGAAATGGTAAAGTCAGTTAAAGTGTAGCTTGTTTAGAAGTGTGAAGCACTGAGATACCTGTCTACACTTGAGGCATAGTTAAGTGTATTATCATTTAAATGTCTGAATTATAATTAACACATTTGTTTAACATGCTAATAGTGTATTAAGCCAAACTTACAAGTTTTGAAAACGTTCTAATTTAAATACTTGAGGAGTTTGTTTTTTTCAAGTATGACACCTTCAAGTTCTGGAAAATAGACATGGATGACTGTTCATTATAAAATAAAGTCTTAACTTTTTTTTTTTTTCCAGACATGTTGCTGTTACACTTGGGTAAAACTGTTGAAATGTCCCATAGCAGGAAGCTTGTATGTCTTGCATCTTCCCAGAATGCTAATGAGAAATTGTATTGTGAAAGCTGTGGTAGAAAATGGAGTTTTTGTTACTTTCTGCAAAACTTAGTGCTGTAATTCAGAGAGGAATCATGCTTTTTAGTGTCTAGTCCTAGTCTCTTACAGGATTTTGTTCCAGCTCAAAAGGTAGTTTTTTCAGTATCAATTTCTATGTGTCTCTGTGCTTTCTAGTTCCCTTGACAAGTCAACTCAGGCTAACAGCATGAAACAAAATCTTGTCAACTTGTTCGTAGTGTCCAGGGAAAATATCTTTTAGAAAATCCAAGGTCACTGAACCTACACATTTCTGAAAATGTGGGTGATAATGCTTATTTATAACAAGACGCTCTTGCTAGTGTTAGGTCAGTAATCTCGTAAGTTAGCGGGAAGAGTGAAATGGGAGTAGGCAGCATAAAAGCACAATGAACCACAAAATCAGCGTAAAGCGTTCCTTGTTTCATTTATCTAATCTTTTTGAGACCTAAAGCCTACGTAGCATCGAGTGCCTCTCTTTGTGTTGTGTTTCTTTGTGAATGTTTGGGTAGTAACTTCCTTTTATTTGTAATGTGTATATATTACCATTTAGAAAATATGGTACTTCAGGTTGTCGAATTAAGTTTCCCTTTATTTTTTCTATAGAGAAGGTAAAAAAATAAATGTTCTGCAAAATACTGATTCTTAGCAAGGTATATGACAAAATAAAGAAATCGGAACAAATCTGTGGCAGAAAAGGTTGTGGGTGCACAGAATTTTCCCAGACTGGTTCTCAAATGCCAGATGAGCCCTTCTGCATAAGTGATTTTTCATCCATCCTGTCCTCCACATGCTAATTCTCGCACTTTGGCCACTCTTCAGAACAGCTAGACCTTAGACTTCAGCTCCCTTGTCTATGCTCTATACTGTTAGTTCTGTCTTCTTTCCACTCATTAGGAAGAAAAGAATTCCAGCTTTCAAAAAGAGCTACCTTATCTACCCTGTCTGGTTTTGAGTACCCCTTTCCCATTAGTCTATACATCTGTCTTCCTGAAAGTCATTGTTATTCTAGCTGCTGCCTTCCTCTTACTACTGTCCCTTTCTGCAAAGTAAGAAAGACAGATTCCCAACAATCTGTGGTAGCATCCCATCTCAGCAGCACCTTTGATTTCTCTCATCCTTTGTCCAAGTGAGTTCAAGATAAGTGTCACGTGGTGATGGGGCACCCAGACATAAGCGATTTTAGGGGAAGGTGGAAAGTTAGGGGAAAGGAGTGAGGTGAAAGACTGGAAGAAACTTTTCAAGTTCTGTGTGTCTCATTCCTTCGAAACAGAAGCAACCAGTTCTTGAGGTCACTTTCTCTGATTTGAGCCTGCTAGCCATATTGAAAGGTGGTCTGCAGGTGCTTAGGTACTGGAGGGGCAGGAAGCACATCTGTACAGTCAGGTTGGAGAACTGTAGAGGTAAGCCTCGTATCGACAACGAGGCACAAATATTAGGGTTAAAGAGTCAGGTGAGAGGAGCACTGAGCAGTGAAGATACCATGGAGTTTGATTGCACTGGGAATTCTATGACGATGGGATAGAGACAAGATGATTGATGTTGCAAGTGGATGAAGTGATGAAAAAGGGAATATTGAAATTTAAGAACAATTGAAGTCATGATTACACACTTTAGATTGCAAGTTGCTCTTAAAAAAAAAAAGAAAAACCAACAGGAAACATGTATTACCACTTCTCCTTTTAAAATTTGCTTGTACCATTAAGCATAGGTGTTTGAAGAGCAGAGTTCTTGCTGTTGGAAAAAAAATCATTGTAAAGGATAAAATTATCATTTAAGGTAACAAAGCTTTTCCTTGAAATTTTTTTATGTTAAGTCTGCTGTTTGTGTGTTTCATTTTTAAAAATGTGTATTTCTCTCAGTTTAATTTCATCAGCTCTGTCAAAATATTCTTAACATGTTAAAAAGAGCCATCATTACGAGCAATGCAGAAATGGTGGATGTAATGAGCGTCATTTACAGCAAAATATATTTTTCTTGATCAGACAGATTTTTTTCATTTAACTGCTCATATAGTTGGAAGATAGGTAATCTTCCATGACAAATTTTAGGGAAAATAGTTTCATCTCTTTACATAAGACTGTTCTTAGTAAGGAGTATGCTCTCTCTATGCCATATTTGAACTGTTTGTTCTATGGAGACTTAATTGTTTACCACTTTACCTGTTCAGATAGTTTTTAAATATGGGAGGTTTTTTTTTGAAGGTTTACATTGTGACTAGCTAATGAGAGCCCTGGATGTTAGAGTTTGCTTCAGTGGTTATGGTTTATATATTAAATAGCAGCATGGAACTACTTCCGTTCATTTACATGGTTCTGTCACAGCTAAAATAGTTTATTTCATACTTACTGTAATTTTGAGTATGGTGCTTCATGAAGAAATGTAGTAATTCAGTTTGCATTGTAGTTGATAACAAGTAGACATGAATGTATCCTTGAATTGACAACAATGATTACTCTTCATATCTGCAGAATGTAAAAGTTCTAGCAGCTTTCTTTAAAAATCAATGGTAATTTTTTTTTTCTGAGACTGTCACAGTAAATGATGATTTTTATCTGCTGAAAAGAAATTTTGTCTTTTCCAAAATGAGCTGTCTTAGAAGCTCTTTATTAAATTCATTACTTCGTTGAATCAAGTTGGTGGGTTTCTTTTTGTGTGTGTGTGGTTTTTTGTTTGTTTGTTTGTTTTAAATTTTATTTCTGTTTTCCTGGAATGATTTAGGGACTGAATTCTTCTAATATGAATTGAACTTTCCATTGAAATTATGGCTGCACATGAATTTGAGAGAAGATAAGCAGTAACCTATTGCAATGTAAGTGGTATTGAGGTTCCAGCTGATTGACCGTCGTGGGCATGCTTATTTCTGGGTTGCAGAGCAATATGTTTGTAAATAACGCACAGTTGGCAAACCTTTAGAAATAGGGGAATGAAAGAATAAAAGGTGATAGTTGTTCATGAGCGAAGTTTTAAAATTACTATTGTCTAACTAGCGAAGAAGTAAATGTGGTGCATTCTATCATAAGGCCCAGTGCAAGACTACTTCTCTTGTAACTTATCATAGAATGTTACTGAGTGACTTGCTTTGCATAAATGATTATAGTTTTCTCTTAGAGTAATAAATGAAAACTGGATTAATAATTTGCGCATTGTTTTTTGTATATATGAATAACTGATAAAATCCAGAGGGACTTTCTGAAATTAGAACAGTTTGTGTTTGTAAATTACTTTACACAAAATAATTTAGGTATTGGTAGAATAGTTAGGAATTAAGGGTTAAGTTCAGTTGGTTTGAAATGCCTACCATTTTTCTTTCAGAATAATACCTGTGTGAGTTGTCTTGGGATTTTTCCTTTCTGCTTTGTTACTGTGAGCTATTGATGTGGTTTACACATTTTTGTTTACTAGTTTACTGTTTCTGCTATTTAAATTGTCAAGCTAAACCTTTCAAAGGGAAGTGAAGAAAACATCAACGTCCTGATGTGCCTATTAAGAAACACTGAGGTTATAAATTTGTTGAGAAACAGAGAAGGCGAACGCTGCTGTGTGGTGGTTGATGATAGTATGTGCCACGCTTTGAATTAGTGCCTGTTGGCGCTGGTTGAGTGGATGGTATTTGAAGTCTAGAGACATTCAGATGCTGAGTCTGGAAGTTGTCAGGCTGTCCAGTTTGTGCAGTCAGTAGCTAGATAAGCTGCTCAGGTTGTCCAGCTTTGAATAGAGTGTGAAAAGTGCAATTTAACTGGGTAGGTGGGGGACATTGGTTAACAGAACATGCTTATTTTGTCTGACTTGTACCTGATTTTAAGAGATGATAAAAGCAAGCCACAGAATAAACAAATATAGAAAAAAAACAGTTTGTCCTATGAGAACTTATTAAGAATTAAATGATGTATTTGTGTTTGTCCAGAAATGCAGGACATCTTTGTTTTTAAGGTAGCTTCTGTTGAAGGTTGAACCTCTAGCACAGGATATTCTGTGGTGTCCTAGTTGTCTATGTGCTTTACACATGTTGCAGTTGTGTGATGGGAGGGTACCAGTCTACATTCAGTTCCTTCATGTGTCCAGTTTTGTTGTTGTTTTGGTTTTTTTTTTCCCCTGAAAAGAAACCAGAGCATATATACAGGGAGGAAGCTGGAGATGAGCTGTGGTGCAACTCTTAAAGCAGGTGTTTGGGAGAGTGGAACAGCTATGTGCATTGCGCCGTATGTCTCTTCTGCAGCTGAGTGCGCTGTGAAACGTTACGGCTCTGCAGCAGGGGCCTGGTGCAAAAGAAGGAACTTGTTAGGATGAAAGATGGTTGAAATACGTAGAGAGGAAAACAGAGGGCTGACCCCTGACGCTTGCCTGAAAACTTAGACGGGAGGTACTGAGTGCTGCCAAGGAATGTGCTATCCAGTAGAGCCAAGAGATGTGTAAAGACTGAGGCTGTGTGCACCTTACTTGCCAGGAACTGCTGCAGTCTCTCATCTAAGAATATCTAGAATACAGCTGCTGCTTCAACACCTAGGAGCTACAGTCAGTTGGCAACAGAGGAGGGAGGTAATTTTAAGATCAAGTAGGAGAAGGACTTGCTTCCTTCTCTTGAAGTCCGTGGTAGACAAACTAATTCCTACCTACTAACAGGAGCAGTGTGAAAAGGAGTCTTCATCTAAGAGGGTCTTACCCTTTACTTGTTACCTGTATCTTCTAGATTATGTAGCTTCACTGGATATTCACATGGATCTGTGTATAAGCAATCAGGAGAGCTGTTATTGATCTATATATATTATTCTATTTTTATTACAACAATAACATCTTAATTGTTTTAAGATTGGTTGGGCAGACTCTGAAGTTTTTTTCCTGGTTTTAAGTGGTAAACACTTTTTAAAAAATGTTCTAGCAAAAGTGTCATTAATTTGGTTGGTTGTTTTTTTTTTTTTTTTAATGACAGGGTTGAAATAATGCAAAACTGTGATAATCCAATGAAACATTCTGTCAACCTGCCTTATCTACAGGGTTTGATATGCCTGGTATTTGCATAGGACCTCAGCATAGTACTTGGCTGTAGAAGAAAACTATTTTCAAAAAAACTTCAGAAGAAGGAAGCAATGGGGACACACACATGTTTCTCGTGAATTTCTATTTAACTATGTTGCTCTTAATGCTGCCAATTCCCAGTGGCCCAACCTATTTTCCTTTGAAACAAGCTATGGATAGCATCTAATCCTAATTAAAGTTTATTAAAACTTCATACTAATACTAGGCTAATTATAGGTAGCATAAAAGTCTCACTGATTTTTCTTTAATCAAAGTATAGTCTTGTCTACAGCAATATTAAATTTAAGCTTGGTTGACAAACCTCTTGGTATGTCAAAGCTTATTAGTTAACAGCAAACATGTGTTTTGTGAAAGGCAGTGTTTGTACTGGGAGTGCAGCTTGAATTTTATGTGAATTTAATTTGAGGGCTCATCTGTTTTGGTGATATACAGTACAGATTTTGTTTTTTAATCGAGTAGATGGGCCAGGGTAGATGGGACTGATTTGATGCACAGCACCAGTGCATTGCCACTCTTATTAAATGTCACTATTATTTTTCATGTTTGGAGAAACCACGCTTGCTGAGCTTTCCTTTGTGTTTTGTTGGGACTGTAGTTTTTTAAATAATTCTTTAAATGTTTTTGCTTTGAGTTACCAGTGCATATCCTTCTGCCAGTTGTTTTTGTTCTTGTTCTTTTAGTAGATGACTCATTCTCCTGGTTTGCTTTAGTTTTTGGACTTTCTCTTTTGCTCTTCTAAGAGCCTAGATAATGAATTGTAGCAGAAGGTAATATGTTAAATGTCAAGAACACATTTCAAGAAAGTGCGACCTTTGTAAAGAAAAAGCCTAACTGTTCTCAGAACAGCAATATCTTTGAACTGCTGATTAGACATGGCAAAAATTTGCATGTTAATTCCAGTTCTTTTGCAGCATATGGCTAAGGTCTAGCTAGATTTTTTTTTTACCGTTGATGAGGAAGTTCAATTTCTATATTGAATGTGAAAAGGCTTTGAAAGCATTCTGATTTTTACACATGCTTACTTATTCTGGGTAGAATTTTGGTAGCAGCAACGTTGAAGTTGAGAAGCCTAATTTTAAAATCTGAGAAGTAGGAGAATTGTTAATGTGTATGTTGTAGCTTAAAAGTAGCTTGTGTTTGAGGCTCTACACTGTAAAGATGGGATTAATAGTTTAGACAACCCACAGTATACATGCTGTAATTAATGGAAATTTCAGTATTAAAAAAATACCTTCATAATATAAACAATCTTCAACTTCAGTTTCTGATATGTACTTTGTTATTGAATTGGCTTGCTTTACCAAATCTGGGCAAGCATGTGTATAATTATCTTGCCCTCTAGTGGTTGCAGCTCAGGTTTAAATAATAAAAAGAAAAGGCATTTTCATGCTTAGGGAAGGGATTCAACGATTCTTGCTCGAAAATGATTAGGTGTGTTGTGCTTTTTACAGTAGCAATGTGTTCATTGGTTTGTGGATTGGCATGCTACTTCCATGATGACTGAATAACACCAGGATTATATGAGGAAACATAATAGGCTATTATATAATTTGATAGCAGGGGATACCACCCGTAACTATGATGACAAAAAAAAAATCTTGATGGCTTCATTGTATAATTTAATTTTTTTCTAATCTTATGAATTACCATTGGGATTCAACGATTCTTGCTCGAAAATGATTAGGTGTGTTGTGCTTTTTACAGTAGCAATGTGTTCATTGGTTTGTGGATTGGCATGCTACTTCAATGATGACTGAATAACACCAGGATTATACGAGAAAACATAATAGGCTATTATATAATTTGATAGCAGGGGATACCACCCGTAACTATGATGACAAAAAAAATCTTGATGGCTTCATTATATAATTTAATTTTTTTCTAATCTTATGAGATTACCATTAGTGCCTCACTGGTGTGCTGGTTGCAATGTTTGGGGATGGGCCTTTGGCTACTGCACGGGAAGAATATAGTGGCACTTGTAACCTTTTGATGAGACTTTGGATTCAACTTTTGAGTGAGTGGAAAAGTATTCAAGTCCTTCAGGTCACCTACATTAATTTGGTCTTTTGTGATTCTTGGTAGGCAGAATGATTTTTTTTTTTTCCTTCATATTTTCTTTACAACTGCCCCTTTTTTGCTAGTTGAAAGCATCACAACTTAATGAGAAAAATCACTTGATGACCCTTCATTTATTGGCAAACAATATACCAGCTTTCTACGTTGAGCGGGACAAGTTCTCTGAATTGGTAGCTGCATGGAAAAGCTTGGTAGTCAGAGGGACTAGTCATCTTTCTATAATTTTGCATATGCTTTTCAGTATTGAAACTCTGTGTACTTATGTCATCTTTCCCTCTCATCCCTCCTCCTTTTTTTAAAAGTAAGTCAATTTGGAATAAAAAGCTATCGAGCTTATCTTAACTGCTTTGTTTAGGGAAAAAAGCGAGGGGAGGGGAGGAAGTGGAAATAACTTTTTTGATGATGATACTGAAATACAAAGAATGATCAAAGTGATTCAATGTACATAGTATCAGCAATTCAGTATCACTGCTTTTAGGAGGTGAACTGTGGAAAATGTCACTGTATGTTTCTAACCATTAAAAATGCCTATCATCTTGGTAAGGAAAAAACTGTTACATTGTGCTTTGTCATTTGGACTCTGTGACCTGAAATCTGCATATAGATGGTTGGAGCTGTCTCTGGTTTTCGTATCTTGGAAAATGGCTTGATGGCTGTTTAAAGAATAAAAACATCAATTTCCCTTTCTAAGGTTTATGATGGAGGATATTTCTTCTCACACTGGCAGTCTAGAACCACTGATACTAGAAAGAGGTTCTTTTTGTACTTTGAAAAACGTTTTCCATGTTTTAGAGGGAAATATGGCACATTTAGTCCTAGAAATTGCTAGACTGGTAATGTGTTTGAGAGGTGTGGATGACTACTCTCTCAGGCTTCACAGCTGAAAGAGTGCGACATTGCCAGCAGTACTTTGCAATTCCCTTGCCCCTGCACCTCGTGCTGGGAGATTGGTCACGGGCACTTATGTGTTCTGAGTACTTTTTTGTTGACAAAGGTATTTTAAAAGGCATTCAGATTTGTGGGGTATTTTTTTAGCTTGTCTGAAGAATGAAATTAATGGGCACAGTGTTAGCAGTGTAATGACCCTGACGACTTTGTGGATATGATGGGGAAAATAGGTAGAAGAAAGACATTGAAGTACTTTTTCAATGGTCTTTGTGCATAGCAGTACTGCAATAATTACCTTTGCAAGTTTTGCCATGTTAGTAAACCTTTTAACCTGTAAACCCAAGGTACCATGTATGTGATTTTTGCCCTCGACTAAGACCAGTGTGAATAATGAGTCACTGTGTTTGAAATTGTAATTACCATTATCCTTGAACATCTTATCTGTCCTCTGCCCGTTCCTCTGTGTCTGCTGGGGTTGTTCTGATGTTCTGAACCAGTGAGAAGGCTGCAGCACCTGCTCCTTGTTCTGAAGCCAGCTAAAGAAATGGCTGACTAATATTCTCTAAGATCGCCTATCAAAAACCAGCTCATACAGTCCCTCACGTTGCTGGCAGACCCATCTCAGTATGTAGATGCATGCTATAGGTATTTCTTTCTTTAAGCCTAAAAAAAAATTGTTCATCTGAAATGAACACCTGAATAATCTGCCTTTGTTCATGAATACCAGCCTTCAATTACTGCTTGCTTTGAAAGTCTTTACCCAAGAATGAGTTGCAAATAAATACAGCCTCCTCCCAGACTATTTTCGCTCTCACTTTGCTGGAGGTATGGCTTGGCAGTGCCCTGAGTGCAAATACTAAGCTCCCAATTGTCAAATTTCTCCTCTGTGCTGGAAAATGAATTTTCCATCTTTGGATGGAGCCGCACCCTTCTCTGATGGTGTTTGGTTTCCAGTTAACTGCGTTTGCTCTCTGTATGGAATGCTGAAGTTCAAATCACAGAATGAAAATAAATTAAATTTAGTACTTTAAAAAGAAAAGGTTTGGGTCCTTGATGCGGAGAAGTCTTCAGAAAAAGATGGAGGAGCACATCGCCCTGGTGACCCCTTGTTTTCAGAATGAGGAAGTGTGCAGTGAGCTCTCGCTACACTATATTTTGGTAGTATTTGTGGTTTGGACCTGTTACAAAAATACCTCATTTGACATGATTAAAATTAATACAGTGTAATTTGTATTTAGGCAGTTCTTTTGAGTTAGGACTTGTACTTCTGCATCTTTATTGGCTGCATTGAATTTACATCACCATAACATTAAGCTTATCGTCAGTATGGTCATTTTAACTGTTGTTTAGAAATGTGCTGAACATTATTATTTTTCCTTGTGACACCTGTCATCTATTAATAAATAGTTCAGGAGCAGATGATGTCAGAAAGCAAGAAATCTTTGCTTTGTGCAAAGGAGAGGTGAATTAACTAGGCCTGCTGCAGATTTATTTTTTTTTTAAAAAACCTGTCTTTGCATTAGAAAAGTCCTTTCAGATGGATTTATGTGCCTTATTAAAAGGAAGGGAGACAACTTCTTCATAAATTTTTCAGGATATGTAGAGTTTTTATGTAGTGTTATTGTGATGATACCAAACCACTTTTGCATTTGGAAGTGTTTGTGAAATCTGATGTTTTTGTGTTTGTTTTTTTTTTTTTCTGTATCTGAATGTGTGATCATTGGGAGTTTTCTCTGTCATAAAACAGCAGTAGTATGGAGTTACTGACAGTAGGTAAACACGGTACCTTATGTGCAAGGAGTAGGAATGAGGAAAGGTTGGAGTAGCTTCAACAAATTGCTTCTCTATGCAGTTGAAAAGCGAACATGTGAGAAGAGATTCTTCTTTGCAAGGAGTAGAGGAACTTTGATGTAATGATTAACTAATTGGAGAAACTTAGCAGTGTGTAACGAGATCGTGAAGCAGCTTTAGCAGTACTGCACCTGCCCTGAAATGTCTCAGGTTATGGTTGAAAGTTTCCTCATAAACGAATGAGCTGCCTCATACTTTTTGCTTTCATGTGAGTAGATCTTCTCTTCTGGCTCTTCACCTGGTGGAGTATCGGGTAATCTTGGCTTCTGTTGTGGTTTTTCTCCAATTTGCTTGCAAATGAAAAATGTTAATTGTTTGCTGATATAAAATTAGTAATGCAAATTTCTTAAAATTTTAATTTCAGTTAATTTCTTGCTAATCACTTAGTTACCTTGTTAATTCAAGATTTTTGAGGAAGCAGAAAAAATAATGTTTCTGTTGGTTTTTTAAGTATTTACTGTGCCAGATCCTGATAGTATTTCAATATTTCGTTTTTTCTAACATTTGTTTTTCATCTGTCTTCTGCTTTTCCTGTCAACTCTGCCTATTCCCCAATGCTTTCCCACTAAAACAATTTAGTATTTACTTTAGTAGGTGTTGTAGTTCTTTGGTTTTAGTTTTTACTTATGCAAGGTTTTAATAAGGTCAGTCTCTTAATTTAAAGAGCAGGAGAGACTTATGCCTTACCTCTGGTCTTAAATTAGGGCAAAGTGATGTCCAAACATGACAAATCTCCCTTTTTATGTCATACTTTTCATTGCTATAGTTGGAGACAAGACATGGTTTATTTTGATGTTGCACTTTATAAAGTTTGTCAAAGAATGCTACTATTGAGTTTAACCAGTTCTTGATTGTGAATTTAAAAATAAAAATTTTAGTCCTATGAAGAGTCTTAGGATTTTTCCCTCTTGCAGAATATTAGTACAGGTGCTTTTGCCACTTGAAGGTAAGAGTAAATTGCAATGATAAATTGCTAACGTTTAGGAACATACATATGAAAAGAAATTAGAGTTATTAACCTGCTTTTTGTAGAGCTCATAATTCTTTATTATTTTATTTGGATATGTGCATCCTATAAATACAGTCTTTGGAACTTTGTACACCTCAAGATAAAGTTTACTTTCGTTATTGCAAAGATTGAGTATGTCATGTTTAACTCATTAAAATTATTACAGTAAACAATAGCATTTAGTGTTCAGTCTAGTTTTGGAAGAAAGTATTCATGTAAAGGCATCAATATTGATGAGTATTTCAGCAATATATCTTAAGTGATTATCCTGAAGAAGCCTGGGTTTCTGGGTAATGGCCTATTAAGGCGTTTTGTTTTTTCATTTTAAAGACAGATTAAGTTGCAGTATATTTCTGTAATTGATTAATATAGAGAACGCAGTAACATTAAGTGAAACCTCAGAAAGTCACCTTGTCCCTGTGTTTTCCCCAGGGTAAATGTTTGATGTGGTGATAGAAGTTGATGTAAATTATACAAAGTAATTGCTGGTATCACAGCGATACATGATGCATAGCTGTATAAATGTCTTGCATAACAAGAGACTGAGCTTCCTTGATGAAACAGAGCAGAACAACTTATTTGCAACAAGTACAGTGCCCTTCTAGAAACCTGTTTTTTTAATCTAGTTTTTACTGTTTTTATGAGTCCATTTTACTAGTCAGGTTTTTAATATGGAGCAGGTAATTTTTTCAATGTCTCGGTATGTTGTGTAAGATACCATCATCTATAACAGCAGTAATACAAAATAAGTCTCTTTGTTGTATTGCTTTTCTATTCTAATGAGTCAATTTGAGCATCTTGGGACCATGTGTGAGTAACCATTTCTCAGGAATCTTTCTCTTGATTGCACTTTATTGTTGATATCTTTTAGCTTAGCGCTTAAAGCAACAATATACCTTAAAAACCTCTGAGCACCTTCAGGATGAGAATTTCACATAGAATTAAAACTACTTGAGAATTTTCATGTGGGCTTAAAAATTCAAATAATTTTTTGTTTTCCTCAGGAAAATAGTATTTAATTAGTACCGACTTGGAGAATTTTTTTGTAGGAAACTTTTCTGCTTTGTATATATGCAGAATGGAGTTGCATCTCCTTTTCTGAGGCTTTTAATGTCCTTAATCTATTTTGTGATTTACTTTCAAAAAGGAAGTTTTAAAGCATGGCATGTGTGAAAGGACAGACTTTAATTCATCAGTGGAGAGAATAACTATAAAATGTTTCTAGTTATGTTGAAACCCTCCAGCATTTGTAGCAGAAATCTGATTTTTCAAGATTTCTTATGGAGTTAGAGAACAAAAGTAAGTGAAAGAGGTATTCTAAAGAGTAGGAATTAGTAACTATGGTGACAGATGTCTCACTGTAGCAAGTCAGTCAGCTATACATAAACCAAATTACTTGTAAATTAGAGCTCTTCCTCTAGATCACTTCTTTTTAAAAAATAGCCTTTTGCATCAAAACTAGTAACAGTGATGTGGAGAGAGATCTGTTTTTGTGTGGTGTTGTCAAATTTTGCGGTAAAACATTTTTATCTTGAGGTTTTTGGGGAGTATCTTGTTACCCTTCTTTTGACAGTGAATGCATTTCTGGATTATTTGAATAATCTATGGATAGATCAGCACTCATGAGTAACCTTTTTGAACTTACTTTATTCCACACCTTCCATTTACGACAGAAAACTTTATTCAGTAAGAGGAATAAATACTGTGTACTGTGCCTCGGACTGCTTCAGGTCACATCTTTCAGCATGAATCTTCTACATGAATGTACCTATTACAGAATTTTGGGGAATGGGGTGTTACTGCCTAATAGAGAGTGGTCAGGACTTGTTCTTCTGTGACTGGACATTTTACTGCATTTTGCAGTTACATAACGTGATTATTGGGAGGAGTTAACTTCACGACTGTCATGTTATGTTACAAATTGTTGTTTCTAGAAAATAGAGTCTGTGAGGTTACTTGAATGCTGTCAGTTCTGCCAGAGAAGGGTGAGGGCAAATAAGTTAGCCAGAGGAACCATCCTTTCTCATAATGTTTCTATTCATGTTGGTTAGTTCCAGGCTTTTTGGTAAAGAAGGGGGCGGGGAGGAGGGGGAAGAGACAGGACTTAAGCACCTTTTGTGCAAAGTTTTGCACGAGTGCACAATCGTGGAGTAAAAGCAGTGGTTTCAGTATAAGCTAATAAATAGATAATAAATAGCTCAAACCATTTAAATAGAATGTTTTTAAGCTCCACATAACTAGTTCTAAAACTGAATAATTAAGAAGTATTGCATAATCTTTTTAGTTAATAGTTCTGTTAATAATGACCACTTCCTAATACAAATCAAAAAACCCTTTTAAAGTAAATGTCTGAAATCCTGAACTGCAGATACTGAAGAACAGTACACAGCTACTGACTAACAGTAACCTTGAGCTTTTCACCTTCAGTCCAGTAAGTTCAGTTACAACTACTAGCAAATGTGGGGTTTGAATAGTGGTTGAGAGAGTAAATGCTTTTGCCTAATGGGCACAACAGGTAGGAGATGGTATTAACTCGGCAAACATGCTGTCATGTTTTTCTTTTTTGTGAGTGCTTTTAACATGCCATAATTTAAAACTCTGATAGGTGTAAGTGTATCTGTAGAACTCACCAGTTAAAATAAGCATTGCAATGTAGTCTTGTCAAAGGAAAGGTCTGTGCTGAAATGTCTGCAGGTACAACACACGTGGAAACGTTTGCTCTGTTGAGGAAGGTGACATTTTGCTACTGAGGAACACACCAGAGCAACTCAAGGTTGTGTGCAAAGATAGGTTTTGCGCACAGTTTAAGCAGTTGGTTCCTCTTGGTGTTCAGCATTGCCCTTCCACCTAAGGTGGTTCCTCCTCCTCCCCACAAACCCAACCTGTCTTTTCTTCGCTGTCATAGCCCCTGTGCCCGTTACAGGCAAAGTCTGCTGACTTTTCGCAGACAAAAGTTTAGTAGAATGACAGGGCTTGTAGTGAACTTCGAAGTGCTGGAACTATCAGGACATGGCAAGCAGCAGAGGGATTTAATACTTTGCAAGCACTTCAAATCCAGAAAAGGCTGAACTCTGTTTATACCCAGAGTCAGTTATGCTGGCACAAAACTGCTTTTACTGCCACAGTTCATTTTGCTTGACAACAGGTATGAGCAACCAGCAGGGTTGTCCTAGCAGTACAGTCAACAAAACTTCAGGGTGTAAACAGACAGGGAACATCTTGGTCAGCAGAAGTGCCTATTCCTTCCTGTCCTCTCCCTTCTGTTCCTTGGAGCTACTGGCAGGCTTGGAAGGATAGCACTGAATTCCTGGGTGTAGCTGAGGATTTTAACCTTTTTCATCAGAGTAGCTGGATTTAGATTAGGCGTACATTTTTATTTGAAAGTTTAGGGTGAATATTTTTTGTCCGGTGCTATGTCAAAGAAGGTTCACTTTTTCCTTTTTTTCTTATTTACTGCATAGGAAGAGTGGTTAAGTTTATGTTCCAAAGAAGTTACTGAAAATTACTAGCAAGTTGTGCTTCTCTCTGGGGACTTTCAATACTTACGGTCTCCGAATAGGTGTCTGCCACTCCTTCAGTTTGTTCAATCTGACTGGAAAATCCCTTCACAGCTGGTCACTCCTAATTTCCCAGCCTGTGCTTGCCTCAGGTAGCTACAATAATTTTAAAAAGGAGATTTGCAAAGAACTCAAAGGCTAGTGCACTAGTTTTGTTTCTAAGTTGAAGGAGCTGGTGTTTAGCAAGCAAAGAGCTATTAGATCCATGTGTTTAAGAAATACAAGACTAAATAGAAAAGCAGTTTTGCTTGATGTACCCCACCCTGTGAATTATGCTTGCTTATGGAGACAAATACTTCTACTTCCTTGATAGGTGGGTGGAGTTAGGCAAGTGAGAGGAAAGGAATTTAGGATGTGTCTAAGCGGACCAGAATGAGGAACTCGATCAATTGGATCTGGAGATAATTTAGCATTTGAACTTCTCTATCTTATAGCCAAAAGAGCGACCTGGAATTGTGTGGTTTGCACAGTGCACTCTGCTAGCAGAAGTGCTGCTCCCCAAACGAGAAAATACTCAAGTGTTAACACTTCAAGGAAGATAAAGTGATCTTTTAATTGCATGGGAGAAGCAGCTTTCTGGCTGCAGTGTGATAAATGTTGTCCATATTGGTTTGACCCCATTATGAATTGTTTTAAACTCTTTGTGCAGATTGTGCAAAGCCAGTACACTGTGTCTTCTAGTAGACATTCAGTGTGAAGCAAGTAAACTCACACAGGTGTACACTCAGTCCAATTTTGGACCGAAGTATTACTCTAGCACAAATATTCCAATTTTTAGATCCCCGTTTACTTTTGAGTATTAGCTTTAGTACGGGCGGTGGGGAGGGCAGGGCAGGGCATGGCATTTGTAATACCAGTATTAATTGTTTAATGATTGATCACTTGGTTTGTAGCATGAGTAGGGGAAGAATATGTCATCTTAACAGCAGCATTTTATGGCTTAACTGCTCTAGCTGACAGCCTTGATGCCCCTTTGTGGTAGTAAATGTGGCAAAAATGAAGTTGTCATCTCCGTAGTGGCTATAGTTAAGAAATTTGACAAACTACTATACATTTTTCTGGTTTAATGCCTCAAAGCCTGTATAACAGAGCTCTGAAGCACAGAAAAGAGATGAGGAAAAGAATGGCAAATCAGGAGGTCCTGAAATTGGTATTCTTTTTCTACATTAGTTGTCTGGGCAGTGAAAATATCTTGAATAAATAAAATATATTAATGATTGATTTTCTGTTAAGCAGACAATGGCTTACATTTTGGGGTTTATTATGTACTTAATAATTAATTCAGCTATGGAATAAGGCTGTGAGATGTTTAAATATATGCTGTGGTCTATGTCTGTATTTTTAGATGTAGAATTTGTTCCTCTTCATGGAGTGCATCTCACATTCTGCAGACAAACTGTCTCAGTTCTCCAGTACTACTCCTCACTGTAATTCTCAGTGTAATTATCCTGAACTGCAGTTTCAAGCTGGGTTAGATGGAGTAGCAGTAATGTGCTCTTAAAATGGAAAGGGGTGGCTATACATAGTGACAGCAAATGTTATGTGAGTCTGTCTTTGATCGCCATTCTTGATTTAGTGCCTTACTGCAGTACTGGTACAATTCTGCCCTAGATGAGGCTTGACGTTCTTTTGTTCATTGTATTGTACTTGGGGTAGTTAGGCCACAAGAGTTTTTGGAAAAAACACTATTTAAACAGTCAAGAACTCATTAATGGAGGACTTTGTAAACATTGATTATTTTTTTTTTTTTTCCCCCCTGTTCTGTATGTGGAGCACTTATTCTCCATCTTTACCTTGTTATAAAACAGAAGGATCTCTGATATCTTTGGCTTCTGAATGTGTCATTGATTATTATGCACTGCTGTTTTTTGAGATTTTAATTTTGTTCGGAGAAAGCTAAAATGCTACACTAGCAAGTTAATCAAAATCTCATTTTCAATGATGCATTGGCTACTTTCTAAGCTAACTCTAGAACTTCATGTTAAATTTCTAGTTTGAGCCTTAGTGAAATAGTGCTGTGTATTGAGAGCTGCTGTATATTGTCAGATGAAAAAAAGCAGTGCTAAAAGGAAGTCTTGGAATAGGATATTAAAACAAAAAGTCATTAGTTATTTGTTCTACTCTTGTGTTGTACTGTAATTAAATCCCTGAAAAAGTGTGCTGCTTTATTTTCAAGATTTTCTGTGCATCTCTGAGCCCATCCTTCAAAAGTGTCTCATCCTATACCAAAACCGCATATGGCTTAGGAAATAAAACACTTCATGACTTTCTCACTTCTCTGGCTAAGTAAGGAGTTATCTTCAGCCTACCTCTTGGAAGATGTTAGAGTAGTAATCATTAAGCAGAATGGTTGTTTTCTTCAAAGAAATAAAAATAGAAATAAATAAAAATAGAAATAACAAAACAACAATCTACCCAGTTTTCATAGGTCAAGTTAAAATCTGTCCTGGCATAGCAATTTTGCAACTTCCTAATACCAGCTAGGATTCATATATTGTATGGGCATAAGTTTAATGTATTCTAATCTGGAATCTCTATGGAATAATTTTTCTATTTCATTAATCAGGAATTTGTTAAAGGGGAAAAAATTGGAGTGAGATCTAACTGCACGAAAATAAAATGTAGACTGTGATTGAGCAAGTTGTGTCAGTCTTCTGAGTCACTGACCTAGAAAGCAATGGAACTGAAATGGAGTGAGATTTTTATACACCACAGGTCAAAGAAGAGGAGGTTACTTTGTTCAGTTGCAAAACTGAATATTAACTTGAATGACGATAAATACTAAATTTGTTAAATTAATACATAATTCCTTGTAAAACATGGAAACAATAATCTGTAAATTTTTGAAACTTCCTTAATGCGGTTTCTAAAGAGGGTGGACTGTACTGGAGGAGGAGGAGTTTACTGATGAACTTCAAGTTTGACCTCAGAATAAAGTCTCCATAAATTTTGTGGAAGTAGCATGGTAGGAAATCTGCAGTTCACTGAGTTTGTAATGGGGTATAAATTAAAGAGGATGCAAACTCATGGGAACATAAATTACTATGGAGAAAATGTGGTCTGGGATTTCTTCTTCTGTCTGAGGTGGTGTTACAATACCCCTTACGGAAGGGAAGTTTCTTAAATAGTTGGATGTTACCTTGTATTTTAAGAAAGAGGGAAAACTATCGCTCAAACCATACATATATGTAATTGTAATCTGAATTAAGGATATGATAATTCTTTAACAGTCCTCAAAAGCTGAGGTGTTTTGAATGTTCATGAGCTATCCTCTCTGCTCTAAATTGGACTAGTTGTTAATATGAGGCACAAAAGGGCTGGGACTTCAGTTTGATCTGAAGGGAAGTGTGAATTAGAAAAGTGAGCGTAATTAGGTCAGTATATGCTGTCCTTTTTTTCTGGCAGTACCGGCTTAAGCACCTCTCATGTAACTTGCATCAGCTCTCAAAACTGGTTTGCAGTGGCTAAACAAATGCTTCAGCCAGTACATAAAGAGGTGGTGGTGCAACTCAGCAGTGGGCGTCGGGGAAGGGAAGGAGTTGTAGTTGCTCTCTAAGCTGGCACTGCAGCTGAAGTTTTGGGTTGCGCTGGAAAGCAGAAAGAACAAACGGTGCTGGTTTCACAGAAGGCGCTGCATTACGTAGCTGCTGTGTAAAAGGCAAAGGCATTGTTCTGGGAACTGGAGAACCCACCAAGGATACTGCATAATTAATAGTATATGAAATACCAGTATACTGCCATAAATATTAGTTATCATATACATGTTTCAGGGCTAGCACTTGGTTTTGTTTTCAAAACACAACTTTTAGTAACGATACGAAAGTGATGAAGGGAAGATAATTTAAACTAGTGTGGAGATAACACTTGAATTTGCTACATGCAAGGGACCAGTGCTGTGGGTTGCTGCGCAATTGCTACTTTGAAGACAAGATGACTGAATCCTCGTTGCTAAGCCTTGAAGTCAGTGCATTTCTACTCAGTCAGTGCCTCAGCTCATTAACATGTTGCTGGTTTTACTTAATTTGTTTACTAGATGCAGGAAGAGGAGTATTTTAATCCTGTTTGTAAAGACTTCAAGAGTATCACTTTTTTAAAATTTACATAATGAAATTCAGTGGCATACAGTTAACTGGACATCAATTTAATAATATTGAATTTAATGTGTATTTTCTATGGCCATTTGTTTACTTTTTTCAGTTTGAATTTTGAGAGTCTACTGGTATTTTGTAAGTTTTGTGTTACTGGTGCTCTGTTGCACTTCCCTTCCTGTGCACCCTCTGTGCTATCTCATCTGTGCCCCGTCTCCAGATTCTGCAAAGTGTGTTCACAAGGGGCAGTGACTAATCAAAATGTTGGAGGGATAAAAGGCAGATACTACATGTAGGAAAGAAAAGGGTGGGGGAAAACAAATAAGCACAAGTAAGTTTGTTTTTCCTTGCTTGTGACTAACTTTTTCATAACAGAAGGATTTTCAAATGGAGCAGAAGGCTAACTGAAAACAAACAGGAAGTAAAAAAAAAAAAAAATTCTCTGCACTGAACCATGAGACGGTTCAGTACTTTCCAATTAGTAAATTATCAAGCTAATTAATTTGATTGGCTTTTAAACTTATAACTATTATAAAAGCTATATTATATACTATTATTTTATTATATATTAATATA